>NC_061514.1:252819595-252937667 GCF_022539505.1 Lolium rigidum | reverse complement strand
TAGAACTAGGAAGAAAGAAATGATGGCACACAGAAGGCCCACCCAGCTCATAAACATGGAGACGTGGGGTAGATAGCCGGCTAGCTTTTCTAAGGACCTAATTTCCTTGATGCTTTTTTCTCATATGAACAAGCAATGCCTGCATGATTCCATTAATTTTTTCCCTTCCCAGAGTCCCATTAGTTACCAAACAAGAAACTTTCTTATTGGAGCCCAAGAATGGTGCTTATGAATAGCAATGCCTGCATCTGCATGATTCCATTTCTTTGTCGATCTGTAGTTAAGCACTGTATCTAACTAGTTGACCAGAAAGCAAAGTTGCAGGGTTGCCCCTGTAAGCTTAAACTTAACTGATTACAGGCTTGTTTGATTCAGTATGTGTACTTGTCATTGCGTGGTCTACTTATTTCTTACCCTATAACACAAATATACAACTTCACATTCTCGCATCTCCGTTATTTAGATTGGTATAATTAGTGCATTTGCAAGGGGGACTACTCGCTACGGTTTACTGGTCACTAAAAATCGGATTTTTTTTCTAGCGACGAACAGAAAACATTTCGTCCAAAGTAGACACCGCACTGTATCACGGGGATCTCTTAAAATCCAGCGTGAACTGTGAATAATTAAGATAGCAGAGGGGATAGATGTTTATTTACCCCGGAGAAGAGGTGGGTGCTTGTGGCGCAGCGGCGGTCGACGAGGCAGTGCTCGAACTGGCCGAGCACGGCGTTCACCGATTGCTCCAGCGTCGACCCCGTCCCGTCCGACACCATGTAGATCGAGTTCGCCGCGGCCTCGCCGTCGACCTCAGACACATCGCAAACATCGTCATCGTCCTCCTCCTCCGCCGCCGCAGTCTCCTGGTCGAACGCCGGTGGCGAACTGGTCGGCACCGAGACGACCGCGGTCCCCCGTGTCGCCGGCCAGTCCAGCCGCCGCCCGGACCGGACGGCGCGCGCCCGCGACCACCGGCTGAGCTGCGAGCTGGCGCGCGAGCGCGGCGGGGAGGAGACGGCCCCCGCCACCGCCGCCGCCTCTTGCCCGGCCGGGACAGGGCGGTCTAGGTCCGAGCCCGCGGTTACAGGCGGGCCCGTGCCTGTGTCTGGGAGGCATGAGGCGGCCGTGGGGGAGAGGCGGCGGCCGCGGAGGCGAGGGGAGGGCGGGAGGAGCACCGACGGCGTTGGCGTCGCGAGCTTGGCACCTATCATCGAGTCTCGACGGCGAGCGGGGACGAGCACGAGACCACCGGCTCAGCTGCGTGCGTGTGAGACGTGTGACCGTAAGGCGACGCAAGAGGTTCCTCTTTTTTTTGTGCGCGTGTTTTGGTTTGACATGGCATGTCACGTGTTTCGACGTGGGCAAGAAACATGGGGCCGCCGACGGGTTTGGACCAGAAGATGGTTGGTCTCACCTCTCATCTTCTCGGTCGCCGCAAACCTCGTTGGAGCATCGTCACTCCTCATCCGTTTGTACACTCCAGCTTAAAATTTTGTTGCATACTCCCTCAGTCCGCAAATAAAATAGTATAAAACAACTTAGATCTCTCATCTTTTATTGGATGCCACTAATTTTATACTGAAACTTTTACATACTTATCACTCGACCCATGCAACGGTCCTCTCGGCGATCTCTGGCACATGCGGCGAGGCAACGAAAACAAAGACAAGCAATATGCTGCTTAAGATCACCTCTATGATAAGATAGATAGAGAAGGTCAATATAAACCGAAAGTGGATGCGTAAGCCGTCCTGACGTGCCTCGTTGGGTAGGGTTCTGCTTTCTTTATATAGGGTATATACTACAAATACATACTCCTACATAGTATACTCTAACACCCTTCCTCAATCTTAACAGGGAAAGATTGAGATTGCGCTTGCAATGCTCACATAATGGTAAAGGGAGAGATTTAGTGAAAATGTAAGCAACTTGATCCTTTGAAGAGATGAACCGGATTTGCAATTGCTTTTGAGAAACACGCTTACGAACAAAGTGAAAGTCAACTTCAATATTCTTTGTACTTGCATGAAAGACTACGTTCGACAACAGATATGTTGCACCAATATTATCAAACCATAACACCGGAGGTTGGACTTGAGTTACACCAAGTTCTTGCAACAAAGACTGACAAGTCCCGATGTAGCATTAGCAAGAGTTTTATACTTAGACTCGGTACTCGGCCTTGACATAGTACACTACTTACGAGCACTTTAGACGATTAAATTCTCTCCATAAAAGATAGCATATCCGTCGTGGATCGCTTGTCATCCATACTGCTGTCCCAATCAGCAGCATCTAAGAAGCAGTGTAGAGGAGGGGGATATAAGCTGCAACCCACAATCAATGGTGTGGCGCATATAGCGAAGAATACACTTGACAACAGGCCAGTAAAGTGTACGAGGCTCATGAAGTTATTGACACGTACACCTTGTTGACAACAAAGGATAAGTCAAGCCGTGTCAGGTACTGAAGACCACCAACAATATTACAATACTGAGTAGTCTCCTCAGAGGAGAGGGCATCACCATCAGAACTGCAAAGACGCTGAGAGGAAGCCATAGGGGTAGTCACTAGAGTGCACTTCAACATACTAGCACGGGCAAGGAGCTTTAGAGTATACTTGCGATGTCGAAGGAGAAGACGGCAACATGAAGGTGGGAACACTTCAATGCCCAAAAAATAAGGCATTACACCAACATCATTCACGTAGAACTCAGACCGAAGCTGACAGACCAATCTGGAAATAGCTGCAATAGAACTCAGAACAATTATATCATCAACATATACGAGCATGTAGATAGTGACATCTGAGTGCTGATGGATGACCAATGACATGTCTGCAACAGAAGGTGAAAAACCAAGCCAAGCACCAAATTAAGATGGGCATTCCAAGCATGCACGAGGACCCTGCTTAGATTTCACAAGTTGACAGTAATGACCAGGCTTGCTCTGCTCATCAAAGAAGGCGTTGTGTATATCAAGTTTATGGATATGTCACCTATGAGAAAGAGCCATAGAGATAAATAATCGAATAGTTGTTGGCTTCACCACAGGATTGAAAGTATCATCATAATCCAAACCATAGCGATGTTTGTATCCTTTAGCAACCAAGCACGCCTTGTATCGCCCAATGGAACCATCCGCATCAAGCTTGACTTTAAAAATTTAGCGAGAGTCAATCAAATTAATACCAGGAGCAGGAGGTACCAATCGCCATGTACCAGTAGTTTGCAGAGCAGAGAACTCAGGCTCCACAGCATTGTGCCAATGAGGAATGTAGAGAGCCTCTTTATAATCACGAGGTGTATGTGTGATTTTAGATGTTACATGAGATGCAAGAACACAACTCCAAACCACTATGCCGTAAATTCAAACTTTAGGTTGGTGAATGCCATGACGAAGCCGCGTGACTGGGCCAGGTAGTGGTGCAGACGATGGCACAACAGATGACGTTGTATCCGGAGCTATCATAGTCGGGGATGTTGTTGCGTCGGGTGAGGCATGTGAGCCAGGCGACATCGGTCGTTGAAGGAGAAGATGAACAAATGAAGATGGGGACACTTCAATGCCCAAAATATAATGCAGTACACCAAGATCCTTCACTGAGAACTCAGACCGAAGCTGAATGACCAATCTAGGAATGGCAACCGCAATAGAACTGAGAACAATGATATCATCAACATATAACAGTAGGTAGATTGTGACATCTTAGCGCTAAAGGATGAACAATGACATGTTTGCAACAGAAGGTGAGAAAACCAAGGAGCCAAGTATTGAGATAGGCACGCGAAGCACGAGGAAACTGCTTCAGTCCATACAAAGATTTCACAAATCGACATTAATGATCACGCTTGCTAGAATAATCAAAACTATGAGGCTGGTGCATGTAAACCTACTCATCAAGAAAGCCATTAAGGAAGGCATTCTGGATATCCAATAGTTTTTGGCTTCACCAAAGGACGAAAATTCTCATCATAATCAAGACCATAGCGATGTTTGTATCCTTGTATCACTCAATCTAAACAATCCGCATGAATCTTGACTTTAAAAATCCAGCGAGAGGCAATCAAATTAATACATGGAGTAGGAGGTACCAATCGCCGCGTACCATTAGTTTGCAGAGCGGAGAACTCAGCATTCATAGCATCACGCCAATGAGGAATGCGGAGAGCCTCTTTATAATCACGAGGTGTATGTGTGACTATAGATGTTTCATGAGTTGCATGAAGACAACTCCAAGCCACTTTGCCATCAGTACAAACTTTAGGTTGTTGAACGCCATGACGAAACTACGTGACTGAGCTAGCTGGCGACGTAGACCATGGCACACCAGACGATGTTGTATCTAAAGTTGTGTAGTCGGGGATGTTGTCGCGTCGGGTGAGACAGGGGAGTCAGGCGACATGTGCATATTGTTGCCAGAAGAAGCAGGGGTCGGGGAGCTGTTGCCCCGAGCCTGCAGGTCCATGTCGTGCATGTCCTGGCGCACACGGGAGAACATGGGAGAGCGTGCGTCCGCATCGCGTACATGTCCTAGCCCGCAGGGGAGCACATGGGCAAGTGCGCGGGCGTCAACTCGCTGGTTAGTGGAGCCACGGTGCCACGCAGGGGCGAGCCCGGCTCCCCAGCAAAGCCAGTGACTAGCTCAGGCGGTGTGAAGCCCGAGGCAACACCATGAAGGGGTGATGTTGTGCAGAGCACACCGTTGGGAAACCCCAAGAGGAAGGTATGATGAGCACAGTAGCAAGTTTTCCCTCAGTAAGAAACCAAGGTTTAATCGACCAGTAGGAGATAGAAATCACTTATGAAGGTGTTGCTAGCTGACTTTGGCAGGGCGCACTACCGGTGTCAGCAACAACATGGAACCTGCACACAACACAACCAAAATATTTTGCCCCAACTTACATTGAGGTTGTCAATCTCACCGGTTTTGCAGAAAACAAATGATTAAACGTATAGTGTGGAAAGAGATGTTTGTTTGCAGTGAAATAAAAAGAGATATTGTCGTGGGTGTTGGAAATAACAAGAGCGGGTATTTGCAGTGTAAAAGAAAGGACCGGGGTCCACAGTTCACTAGAGGTGTCTCTTCATAAAGATAAATAACATGTTCGGTGAACAAATTACAGCTGGGCAATTGATAGAGAATAAAGACCATACATGACAAGATGATTACTATGAGATTCATCTGGGCATTACAACAAGATATAGACCGTAATCCAACTGCGTCTATGAGTAATAATCCACCTTCCGGTTAGCATCCGCATCCCTTTCAGTATTAAGTTACAAGCAACAGATTATTGCATTAAGTAAAGTATGTAAATTAAACAATAGAATTATCCTTAGATAAAGCATTGTTGTTTTCTCTCTAGTAGCAACAGCACATCGATCTACAACCTTAGAAGTTATTGTCACTCTCCCAGATTACTAGAGGCATGAACCCACTATCGAGCATAAATACTCCCTCTTGGAGTCACAAACACATACTTGGCCAGAGCATCTACTAACAACGGAGAGCATGCAAGATCATAAATAACATATGACAAGTATATAATCAATCTCAACCACAGTATTCAATATTCATCAGATCCCAGCAAACACAACATGTAGCATTACATAAAGATGATCTTGATCATGATAGGCAGCTCACAAGATCTAAACATGAAGCATAAAGTGGAGAAGACAACCATCTAGCTACTGCTATGGACCCGTAGTTCATAGATGAACTACTCACGCATCACTTCGGAGGCATGCATGACGATGTAGAGGCCTCCGGTGATGATCTCTCTCCGGCAGGGTGCCGGGAAGAGCTTCAGAACCCTCCCAAGCTAGGGTCGACGATGGCAGCAGCGATGGAACTTTTCGTGGATGTAGGCTCGGGTATTTAAGTTTTTCCCGATTAGATTAATTTATAGGCGGAAGGGCGAGGTCGGTGGGCGCCCAAGGGGCCCACACCACCCTTAGGCGTGGCTAGGGGGTGGCCCGCGCCTAGGCATGGCGTGGGTGCCTCCTGGCACTTCTTCGTCTACCCTCTGGACTCTGTCTTCGTTACAGTAAAATAGGAACTTCGGCTTTTGTTTCGTCCAATTCCGAGAATATTTCATGTACTACTTTTTTGAAATACAAAAATAGCAGAAAACAGGAACTGACACTGTGGCATCTTGTCAATAGTTTAGTTCCATAGAATGCATAAAAGTGTCACGAAGTGTAAACAAAACATATATAAATTGGTGTAAAACAAGCATGGAGCATCAAAAATTAAAGATACGTTTGCAACGTATCAGCATCCCCAAGCTTAACTCCTGCTCGTCCTCGAGTAGGTAAGTGATAAAAAAAATTTGAGGTGACATGCAGCCAACACAATCTTGATCAAGTTATTGTAAAAGCATTGTGAGCTGGGATCAAAGTACTCTAAACATAGGCATGATAGATATAATTCTAAAAATAAAACTTAGCAACTATGTTACAACATGAGAAGTAAGAGCATCTCCACCGGCGGCCCCGATAGCAATTTGGGGGCCGGGGGCGAAAATGGGCTCGCACCTGCGCGCCCCAAACGGCCACGGCAAATTTTGGAGCCCAATAGAATCGCCGGCAACCCCGTGCCAGCCCCTTCGCCAAGGGCGCGAATCGGGCGCGCCGGCGCCTCGCGGAACGACGGTTTTCGCGGGTGGGGGCGGCTTGTCAGCGAGGGGACGCGGCGGTTCGCATCGGAAACGACGCGGGGAGGTTGGTCATCGTCGTTAATGGCCTCCCGCACAGAAACCAAAACGGCGAGGGGTGTCGACTGGCCACGCGGCGTACACCTACCTTACACATGTGCCTTCAATGCGCGTCCGCCGCCTTCCTTAAAACCACACCAGCGCGAACTCCTCTCTTTTCCCCGCCGTCATCCCTAGCCTCCGTCGTCCTCAACCTCCGCGCGAACCACCACCCGCACGCGAACGCGATGGCGCACAACGACCAGGCCGGCGGCAGCGGCGGCGGCATCCTCCGCTCGACGCAGCTGTCGTACGACGAGGGCGACGTGCTGTTCTAGCACCGCATCCCCGTGCCAGTGCAGTGCCGCACGGCTGGCACATCTCCAACAGCGGCTTCGCCGTGCCACCACCGCCGCCGCGAGGATCACAGACACGGTGAAAGTGCATAGAGCCCCCTTGTGTGGTTTTGGTAATTAATGAAAATCCCTATGGACTAATCATTGCATTGAGTTATATGTGTAGGAGTTGTCCATAGGCAATGCTTGAACAATTAGTTCGTGTCAAGATTGCAATACGAAGAAATGAGGTGCAAGTTCAAGATGAGTCAACTCAAAGAGCTCTCATGCTCGAAGCTTGCCATTCATATGTGCTCATGGATATGTGAAGATGCACCGAAGAAGAAGCTCTCCTATAGTGGATTATGGGGGAGCAATCCGCAAGACATTCGGCGTTCCATCCTTGTTGCGGTCAAGACCATCATCATCAAGCTCAAGTGGAATGCGCAAGGTTAAGGTTTGCTCTCGATAGGGTTTCTTTCTCACCGGTCTCGTGGTTTAGTTGAGAGACCTGTTTATAGGCTAAGTGTCGTACTATCAAGAGACTCTCAAGTAAGTAACTCGGTCGTATCGTTCGGAGTGCGGTCAAACCTTTGCATCCTTGCATCATATCTCTTGATTGTTATTTGGATTTTATCCATGTGGTGTATTAGAGCTTGTGGTTATTTCCATGACAAGCTCTAGTTCATCGAAAACGGATTTCACATATATCATTTATTGCGTTTTCGATTTCGGAGTTTTTCTCGGTTCTCCGGGTTTTGAGGGTTCACTCTAAAAATTATAGAAAATCATCCCTGGCTAGTTTCCATATTTTGTAGGGATAGCACTTGTCGTCCTCTTTCCAACAAAATTGGTTTCATTCCATTTGGTTTTTCCTAGCTCTAGTTATTGCGGTTTAAAGTTGCCTCATTTTTGTCTAAAAAGAAATGAAAAGAGATGAAGAAATGGAGAGATGGGGCTGGAGCCTCCAGGCGAGGTACCGCTCTGCCCAGGCTGGAGCCTCCAGGCAAGGTACCGCTCGTGGTACCGCTAAAACGCCAAAGCTCACAGTAAGTTTCCAGGGTATTGGGACATGCGACCGGTACCGCGACTGGTACCGCGGCCGGTGGTACCGCCCCGGCCCGGCCGGAGGTACCGCTCAGCCACGGCCGGAGGTACCGCTCCCCTCCCCTCCGCGCGCGCAGCACACCACACACCGCCGCCTCCTGCCATCACTGGGCCGTAGTACCGGCCACCAAGGGCCGGTACTACCGGTCCCTTCTCCCGCGCGCGCATCAGCCTCGACTGGCCAGCTCTCAAGTCAAGCCAGCCCCAACGGGAAGAAAATTGGGGTCTTCTTTTAAGCCCCCTTTCTCTCTCACCTTTTGACTTCTTCTGCCTCCTCTCTCTCAAGCTTTTCCCCACCATTGTTGTTCATCCTTGAGCTTGAGATCTTTCTCCCCAACCAATATTTCTTGCATCTATTTGAGAGAAAGTTTGAGGAGATCTAGATCCACACTTTGACCAAACCAAATCATCTCTTTGAGAGTAAAACTTTGGGATCTAGATCTTGGAGAATTTCGTGTTCTCCTCTTTGTTCTTCCTCTCTTATTCCTCTAATAGCTTTAGTAGCTTTGTTGGAATTTGAGAGTGAAGGATTGGATCATCTTTGTGGTGTTCTTGCCATTGTGATATGTTGTTGGCGTGGTAGTAGTTAACACACGTCCGTTGGGAACCCCACGAGGAAGGTGTGATGCGTACAGCAGCGAGTTTTCCCTCAGTATGAAACCAAGGTTATCGAACCAGTAGGAGTCAAGGAACACGTGAAGGTTGTTGGTGACGGAGTGTAGTGCGGCGCAACACCAGGGATTCCGGTGCCAACGTGGAACCTACACAACACAATCAAAGTACTTTGCCCCAACGTAACAGTGAGGTTGTCAATCTCACCAGCTTGCTGTAAACAAAGGATTAGATGTATAGTGTGGATGATGATGTTTGTTTGCAAAGAACAATAAAGAACAATTGCAGTAGATTGTATTCCAGATGTAAAGAATGGACCGGGGTCCACAGTTCACTAGTGGTGTCTCTCCCATAAGATAAATAGCATGTTGGATGAACAAATTACAGTTGGGCAATTGACAAATAAAGAAGGCATAACAATGCACATACATATATCATGATGAGTACTATGAAATTTAATCAGGGCATTACGACAAAGTACATAGACCGCTATCCAGCATGCATCTATGCCTAAAAAGTCCACCTTCAGGTTATCATCCGAACCCCTTCCAGTATTAAGTTGCAAACAACAGACAATTGCATTAAGTATGGTGCGTAATGTAATCAACACAAATATCCTTAGACAAAGCATTGATGTTTTATCCCTAGTGGCAATAGCACATCCACAACCTTAGAACTTTCTGTCACTGTCCCGGATTCAATGGAGGCATGAACCCACTATCGAGCATAAATACTCCCTCTTGGAGTGTGATGACCCAGCGTACCACTGCATGGTGTAGTACACAAGTCGTTGACATAACACAAGTGAAACACTGTTCCACTCATATTACATCCCTCGGAGTGGTACAACAGAAACATATGCGAGTCCAAGGTATGTCTATAGAAGGATACACAATCTGTTTACATAAGATCAACACAGCCTCCTACTTTACAGTGAGGTAAAACATCATATAAAAGCTCCAGAAGAACGACTCGTAGTCTAACTTATTGCTAACTCAAACTTAAGAGCTACTTGGCTGGCTATAGAATTCTAGCTACTTAGGTGCTAGGATTAGGGAAAGGTTCCCTTCTATTACTAATCTAAGTTTCCACTTTAGCTGATGCAGAAGTTGACTCCATTGACTTCTTTGATCGTATTCTTCATCTTATTGCAGTGGACTCCTTTGTCTTGTAGTTCCACGGTAGTTTCTCCTTCGGTGCCTTGATCTAAGAAGGGGGTTCAAATGGGAGGGAATGAGTACGAGCGTACTCGGCAAGTTCATATTAGGAAATAGGTGTATCATGCACTAGCTACAGCCATAGACCAGAAAGTCATAGGCCAATGCAAGTTTTCATAAGCATTTCTTCAAAAGGTTTATTTTATTCTGAAAACTATGCCCGTCAGTCTTCACAGGTTGACTAGAACTTCATGGAGTTCCTTTCATGCCGCGTTCGCAGTTCCCTTCCCGGAACAGGGAGTGACAGTCACAATTCAGTATCCTCTGCAGAGGTGTGTTACTTTTCCCATAAGAGACCTTATCCTTGTTACCAACCAGGTGCAAGCTTTCCCGTCCACACTTCCTTTGGTGTGAGGCCAGGTGTAAGAGCCAAGCCCACACCGCCTTCTCCGCGACTGCAAACCCACCCTTTTGTCTGACCCTACACCCCCAGTAGACTTCTCCCGATAATACGGCTTTACTCACGGTGTACTCCGGACAATCCATCATAGATCGTAGAGCTAACATCACTAATGGATGGGGATTTAAAAGGCTATCCCAACCTACGGCAGTGCCTCCAACACCCCGCAGCTCTACCAGTCTATTGGCGTGCAGAAGGGAAAAGATACAGCTGACTTCCCCAGAGCCATTATAGATCTTATGGTCAACGCGATTTGTACGGCGCTAGAATCACTGGACGGCATTGGTACTTAGTCCTAGATGAGTAGTACCCATGCAATGGAACCTCCACCATATCAACACATACCATGGTTACATTGCCCACCACATAGTCATATTCATAATTGTAAAATAATACTTTGCTTTTCAATGCATGAGCGAAAAGTATAGTACTTTGCATATAGTTTGATACAAATAATCAAATGACATGAGCAAGCGATGAACTTGCCTTTCTTGACTGCAAGATTATGCAGGCAAAAGCTTCGATACGTGATAACTCCAAATTCTGAAATACCATCATTGTCCGGTAAGGACAATGTTTAAAGAACTGGCAATAATGCTATAATGCATAGTATGAGATGCAATCGTCCCGGGCGTAACCTAACCTCGATGATTTAGGATGTATGAGTTGTAAAGATTTCTTTAGGGTTGGTTGCACTTTTAGAATGGTTCTCAAACAAGGTTCTTATTAGGGTTTGGTTATATTAGCATTATATCCAAGTGATATAAGACATCATAACAAACATACACATAAAGAGTAGTGGTGGAATAATATATAAAGAACAATTGTCAATTTTAGGTTCTACAGAACATGGTTGATGATTACTTATACTATACTTCAAAAGAATAACTTTTGAAGAACATGTTAATTAAGAATTAATGAGTATTTCAAAGAAGGATTAGGGCTTCTAAGGTTTGATTGACATTTGTACTTCAAAAGAATAACTTTTGAAGAACAGGTTAAATAAGAATATGAACTACTATACATAGGAGCTATGGCTTTCTAGGGTTTACTATTGGATTCATTTAGTTCACTAATAGGAACTAGTTGGGTTCTTTAAGTAGAATGGGTTTATATGTAGCAGGTATTGATAGGGTTATTACCATGGTTTCCCATATACATCATATCAAAGGATGGTTATTAAGATGGTTCCATAGGTTTTCTATTAGGTTTACTATGGCTTCATATTTGCTTTACCAAATAATCTCTAATGGTTTCTAAACTAAGTGGCTTATCATTTCCTAAGTAGGGTTTAGTGGAATAGAAGCATGTGTTGTGTATTGCTACATAAGGTTGGTACTAGGGTTTATCTTATGGTTCTACTAGGGTTTAATGATTGAGGTTTATTCTAATGGTGTGGTATAATGGAGTGGTGATCAATGGTACTAATCCAATTAACAAGCTAGGGTTTGCATCTAGGTGGCACTAGTGAATCATATAGGTTTAAACTAAGAATATGGACATGAAATGATAATCTCATGTGACTTGGTTTTATGATAGTAGATCATAAGTATGCATTCATTGGTCACATATTATGGTTCTTTATGTAAGGGGAAATTCACATGATCACATGTGATAAGCAACTAGGGTTTTAGGGTTAAAGCATTTTCAAATGATCACGTAAAATAATGGGATCCAGATTCTAACTTATAATAAAACTAGGGTTTCTAAATTATGATCCAATTCTTAAAGTAATACTTGGTACTAGAATTAATGTGATTAAGTACTTGAAATATAGTTATTAATAATTTTAACATGCTATTAATTTTTAGAGGGTTTAAGAAATAAAATAATTACTAGTTAGGGTTTAATTAGAAACTAGGGTTTCCTAATTATTGTTAGGTTATAAGATAATGACTTGTTAACTAAAGATGTTTAAGAAAACAAGTTTTGAATTACCAAACAAATATGGGCTTATAGTATTTTCTTGAGTTATTTTATTTAAGAAAGTAGTAAATTAGCAATTTGCAAATTATGGTTGATAAATTATCACTAATATTTAAGTGGATGTAATTATGATAAAGAAAACTAATCTTAATATTTTATTTAGTTACTGAATAGCTAATATTTAATTTTTTTAAACTTCACTAATTATTGAATTTAAATTAGAGTTAAAACAAATGAAATGGCATAATTAATCAGGTTAAAAATAATTAAATTTTTATTTTGACACACATTTTTATTTTATATTTTATTTGAATAGAGTTTATTTTTGTGAGCAGTTTGATATATTATTCATATTTTTCTGAGTTGAAATGAATTTTATATGATTTTGCAAAGTTTCAGCAATTTACTAGTTTTTAAATTAAACAAAAATGCTAAACATACCGATTCGTAACCTAGCTACGGTCACTGACCAGTGGGACCTATGGCCACGTCGAATGCCACGCAAGCAAGGACCAGTCACAGTTGACTGAGGCTGTTGACCTCACCGACGTTTAAACGCCGGCGGTCAGCTGAAGGCAGCGCCGCCGATTTACTGCCTCCCGGGACGCGCAACTAGGTGCATTTGAACGAGTACTGCAAGGCAAAGCGAATGGTGGTGGTGGTTTCCGCGGGGACTCATCGGAACCATGTCGGAAAACATGTCCCGCGGCGGTGCTCTCCGGTGAACTATCGATCGAGGGCTATGATACGTCCAATTTGCATCACTATTTTATATCATAATTTGCTGTTATTCATTGATATATTTCATATTTGGAGATGATACTTATGTTATTTCATCTATTTTGCATGTTTCATGATTATTGGAGGATCGTGCACCGGAGCTAGGATTCTGCTGGAAAAAGCATCGTCAGAACGCAATATTTCGGAAGATCAACAATTGACGGGAATTACACGAAAAAATCCTATTTTGCAGATGACGAAGGGAGCCAGAAGGGGGAGCTGAGGAGGGCCGCCATGGGCCCCCCTAACAGGCCGGCGCGGGCCCTGCCCTGGCCGCGCCGCCCTGTGAGGAGGGGGCCCACAGCCCCTCTCGCCTCCTTTTCTTCGCGTATGCCTTCGTCCCGAAAACCTAAGCCAGAGGGGTACGTCGCGAAGAGACACAGCCGCCTCTGCCGGGCGGAGAACACCAGAGAGAAAAGAGCTCTCCGGCAGGCTGAGATCTGCCGGGGAAATTCCATCCCGGAGGGGGAAATCGACGCCATCGACACCGTCATCGAGCTGGACATCATCTCCATCACCATCACCATCACCATCATCTTCATCATCATCACCGCCATCTCCACCGCTGCACCTCGTCACCGCTGTAACAATTTGGGTTTGATCTTGATTGTTTGATAGGGGAAACTCTCCCGGTGTTGATTTCTACTTGTTATTGATGCTATTGAGTGAAACCGTTGAACCAAGGTTTATGTCCAGATTGTTATTCATCATCATATCACCTCTGATCATGTTCCATATGATGTCTCGTGAGTAGTTCGTTTAGTTCTTGAGGACATGGGTGAAGTCTAAATGTTAGTAGTGAAGTATGGTTGAGTAATATTCAATGTTATGATATTTAAGTTGTGGTGTTATTCTTCTAGTGGTGTCGTGTGAACATCGACTACACGACACTTCACCTTTATGGGCCTAGGGGAATGCATCTTGTACTCGTTTGCCAATTGTGGGGTTGCCGGAGTGACGAAACCCGAGCCCCCGTTGGTATATCGATGCGGGAGGGATCGCGAGGATCTCGAGTTTAAGGCTCGTGGTTAGATTTATCTTAATTACTTTCTTGTAGTTGCGGATGCTTGCAAGGGGTATAATCACAAGTATGTGTTAGTCCTAGGAAGGGCGGTACATTAGCATAGGTTCACCCACACAACACTTATCAAAACAATGAAGATTAATTAGCCGTATGTAGCGAAAGCACTAGACTAAAATCCCGTGTGTCCTCGAGAACGCTTGGTCATTATAAGTAAACAAACCGGCTTGTACTTTGTGCTAAAAAGGATTGGGCCACTCGCTGCAATTGTTACTCTCGCACTTTACTTATTCGTACTTTATTCATCTGTTACATCAAAACCCCCTGAATACTTGTCTGTGAGCATTTACAGTGAATCCTTCATCGAAACTGCTTGTCAACACCTTCTGCTCCTCGTTGGGATCGACATTCTTACTTATCGAAGATACTACGATACACCCCTATACTTGTGGGTCATCAAGACTATTTTCCGGCGCCGTTGCCGGGGAGTGAAGCGCTATTGGTAAGTGGAATTGGTAAGGGAAATTTCTACTGTTTGTGCTGATTTTATTTCTGCCTGCTGCTATAACTCATTATGGAGAGATCTTCTCTTGAGTGTTTATTTGGGAAATCTACTACTACTGCAAAGGTAGTGGATGAGGCGCCAGGTAAGGAAGAATTACCATACAAAATACCTATGAAAATTATTGAACGTGTAGTGGGTAACCGTTATACGGGGGATGGAACTGTCCACCCTGGAGATCATTTACTGTTCTTACATGAATTATGCGGTTTATTCAAGTGTGCAGGTATTGCTATGGATGAAGTGAGGAAGAAACTATTCTCTGTATCGTCTGTCCGGTAAAGCGGCGCATTGGTATAAATTACTTGGATAATGGGGATTCTCTTGAATGGAATGATATTGTGCCCCGGTTTTATTCTAAGTTCTATCCTCCAAGTGAGATTCACAAAGATCGGAATCGCATATATAATTTTTGGCCTCATGAAGGAGAAAGTATTGCCCAAGCGTGGGGGATTGAAGTCTTTAATGCTCAAATGCCCCATTCATGAGCTTCCTGGTAATATTATTATTGATAATTTCTATGCAAGACTTTCTTTCAAGACAAGACCTTGCTGGATACTTCTTGTTCTGGATCCTTTACACGCAACAAGGAAGAGTTTAAAAGGGACCTTCTTAATCGGATCCAAGAAAATACTGAAGGATGGGAGAACGACAAGGATAGAGAATCAGGTATAAATTATGATTATAAATGCATTAAAGCTTTTATGGATACTTGATAAATTTCGTAATATGAGTGCTACTTATGGTCTTGATTCTCAAGTTGCTGCAAATCTTTATAAAGCTTTTGCTTCTTATTATGAATTGCCTAAGAAGAACTTTGATAAGTATCATGAACCGTATAAAGATAAAATTGATTCATCTATAAATAAATGTGTTGTAGTTGAAACTGTTGATCATGTTATTCCTGAAGCTTATATTGAAAAAACTCCTTTCCCTCGCTAAAATGAAGGAGTACTCTGTTATAAATAGTGCGGTTCATAAAAGTGAAAAGAAACCTATAGAACCCGAAGAACAAATAAAACTTGAACCTCGCTGTTGCAATTGTTAAAGATCTTGTGACTGAAAATGTAGAGGATGGTCATATTATTTTCTCGTGAAGATGCCTCTAATATTGTTTCGCATCCTAATAAGTCTAGGAAAGCTAGTGTTCCTATGCTATCTCGTTAGAATTGGTGATCATTGTTATTATGGTTTATGTGATATTGGTGCAAGTATTAGTGCTATTCCTTATGAGCTTTACACGGAGATTATGCACGAAATTGGTTCTTGTGAACTTGAAGATATTGATGTGGTTATTCGGCTGGCTAATAGAGAAACTATCTCTCCTATTGGTATTATTCGAGATGTGGAAGTTCTATGTGGTAAGATTAAATATCCTGCTGACTTTTTGGTACTTGGTTCTGCTGCTAGTAAATATTGTCCTATCATTTTTGGTAGACCTTTTCTAAATACTTGTGGAGCTATTATAGATTGCAAGAAAGAGAAAATTTTGACTAAATTTGTTGGTGAATCTTATGAGTTTAACTTCTCTAAATTTACCAAAACTCCTTATAAAATTGATTCGCCTAATAGTGATTTTAAAGTTGAACAGGTGTGCATCTATTGCTCTTGCTCCTAGTAATCCTTTGCAGCAACATTTGGAGAATAGTGAGAGTGAAGTTTTTAGGGAAGAAAGAGACGAGCTTGATGAAATTTTCCTTCGCCAACCTATTCTTAAGCATGATTTACCGGTGGAAGACTTGGGTACAACACCACCACCAAAGGAAGATCCTGTCTTTGATTTAAAACCATTGCCTGATAATCTTAAATATGCTCATATTGATGATAAGAAAATATATCTTGTTATTAATAGTTCTAAGCTTTCAGAGTTTGAAGAAGAAAGGTTATTGGAAATACTGAAGAAACACCGAGGTGCTATTGGCTAAACTCTTGATGACTTGAAGGGGATTTCTCCCTCTATTTGCCAACACGCCATTAATATGGAAGATGATGCGAAGCCTGTTGTTGAATGATACGTCTCCGACGTATCGATAATTTCTTATGTTCCATGCCACATTATTGATGATATCTACATGTTTTATACACATTATATGTTGTATTTATGCATTTTCCGGCACTAACCTATTAACGAGATGCCGAAGAGCCGATTGCTGTTTTCTCGCTGTTTTTGGTTTCAGAAATCCTAGTAAGGAAATAGTCTCGGAATTGGACGAAATCAACGCCCAGGGTCCTATTTTTGCACGAAGCTTCCAGAAGACCGAGGGGGAAAGGAAGTGGGGCCACGAGGCGCCGCCACAACAGGGCGGCGCGGCCCAGGTCTTGGCCGCGCGGCCCTAGCGTGTGGGGCCCTCGTGTGGCCCCCGCGTTGCCCTTCCGCCTACTTAAAGCCTTCGTCGCGAAACCCCCGCATGCGAGAGCCACGATACGGAAAACCTTGCGAGACGCCGCCGCCGCCAATCCCATCTCGGGGGATTCGGAGATCACCTCCGGCACCCTGCCGGAGAGGGGAATCATCTCCCGGAGGACTCTTCACCGCCATGGTCGCCTCCGGAGTGATGAGTGAGTAGTTCACCCCTGGACTATGGGTCCATAGCAGTAGCTAGATGGTTGTCTTCTCCTCATGTGCTTCATTGTCGGATCTTGTGAGCTGCCTAACATGATCAAGATCATCTATCCGTAATTCTATATGTTGTGTTTGTCGGGATCCGATGGATAGAGAATACTATGTTATGTTGATTATTAATCTATTACCTATGTGTTGTTTATGATCTTGCATGCTCTCCGTTATTAGTAGAGGCTCGGCCAAGTTTTTACTCTTAACTCCAAGAGGGAGTATTTATGCTCGATAGTGGGTTCATGCCTCCATTAAATGCGGGACGAGTGACGAGAAAGTTCTAAGGTTGTGGATGTCTTGTTGCCACTAGGGATAAAACATTGATGCTATGTCCAAGGATGTAGTTATTGATTACATTACGCACCATACTTAATGCAATTGTCCGTTGTTTTGCAACTTAATACTGGAAGGGGTTCGGATGATAACTCTGAAGGTGGACTTTTTAGGCATAGATGCATGCTTGGATAGCGGTCTATGTACTTTGTCGTAATGCCCAATTAAATCTCACAATATTCATCATATCATGTATGTGCATTGTCATGCCCTCTCTATTTGTCAATTGCCCGACTGTAATTTGTTCACCCAACATGCTATTTATCTTATGGGAGAGACACCTCTAGTGAACTGTGGACCCCGGTCCATTCTTTTACATCGAATACAATCTATCGCAATATTTGTTCTACTCGTTTTCTGCAAACAATCATCATCCACACTATACATCTAATCCTTTGTTACCGCAAGCCGGTGAGATTGACAACCTCACTCGTTTCGTTGGGGCAAAGTACTTTGGTTGTGTTGTGCGGGTTCCACATTGGCGCCGGAATCCCCGGTGTTGCGCCGCACTACATCTCGCCGCCATCAACCTTCAACGTGCTTCTTGGCTCCTCCTGGTTCGATAAACCTTGGTTTCTTTCCGAGGGAAAACTTGCTGCTGTGCGCATCATACCTTCCTCTTGGGGTTCCCAACGAACGTGTGAGTTACACGCCATCAAGCTCTTTTTCCGGCGCCGTTGCGGGGAGATCAAGACACGCTGCAAGGGGAGTCTCCACAATCCAATCTCTTTACTTTGTTTTTGTCTTGCTTTATTTTATTTACTTACTTTGTTTGCTGCATTATATCAAAACACACAAAAATTAGTTGCTAGCTTTACTTTATTTACTGTCTTGCACTCTATATCAAAAACACAAAAAAATTAGTTACTTGCATTTTACTTTTGTTACCATGTCTAGTTCTGCACTTGTTACTTCTTCACCTGAGGAATTAGTCTTCACTTTTAAACAAGGGGATGAGGAGAGTTTTAAAGATGCTTGGTCCAGAATTTCTACTTCTTATCGTAAAATTGAACCTCAAATGACTCTAAGTTTGCTCCTTAGTAATTTTTATTTTGGTCTTATGATTCGCTATAGATATGCCTTGGATGCTGTAGTGGGAGGAGATTTCCTTCATTGCAATGGGGATCAAGCTTTTAATGCCATAAAGAAGTTGGTGCATCACATGATTCAGCTAATAACTTTGATTCAGCCCTTATTAGCATTTATAATAGATTAAACACTCTTGAGACAAGTGCATCTCGCTTGAATGGAAATTATGGATATGTTCGTGACCGTCTTGATCAAGTTTTAATGAACTCTGAACCTTCATTATGGGATCCTACTATTAAAATTGCTATTGGTGACCAAACTCTTCATGCTAATTGCGATATTATGTCTGAATTTTGCCTAATGCCTAAGAGTATTCATGAATCTTTGAAACTTTGGGGATTTGTTGAAGGGGAGAAGGAATAACTCTTATTGATAACTCTGTTATAATTCCTAAAGGAATAGCTGCGGGTGTGCATACAACCATTCTTGGGAGAACAATATCCATTGATTATCTTGTTATTGAATGTGCAGGAACAGGACAAATCACACTTAGAAGATCCCTGCTGAAACTATTGGGAGCAGTCATAGACATGGGAGAAGGCACCCTAAAATTCACCTCTACACCCGGGGGTAGACATATATTCCCTAAGCCAAAGGGTAAGAAAAAGAACAAGAAAGGTAAGGGTAAAGCCCAAGGTAATGCTGATGTTCCACCTCTTGATAATACTTGATACACACTTTCTGCGCCTAGCTGAAAGGCGTTAAAGAAAAGCGCTTATGGGAGACAACCCATGTTTTTACTACAGTATTTTTGTTTTGAATTTGAGTCTTGTAAGTTGTTTACTACTGTATCAACCTCTCCTTATCTTAGTTTTGTGCTTTGTTGTGCCAAGTAAAGTCTTTGATAGTAAGGTTCATACTAGATTTGGATTGCTGCGCAGTAACAGATTTCTTTGCTGTCACGAATTCCGACCTGCCTATCTGTAGGTAGCTCAGAAAATTATGCAAATTTACGTGCGTGATCCTCAGATATGTATGCAACTTTCATTCAATTTGGGCATTTTCATTTGAGCAAGTCTGGTGCCTCAATAAAATCCATATTTACGGACTGTTCTGTTTTGACAGATTCTGCCTTTTATTTCGCATTGCCTCTTTTGCTATGATGGATGAATTTCTTTGTTCCATTAATGTCCAGTAGCTTTATGCAATGTCCATAAGTGTTAAGAATGATTATGTCACCTCTGAACATGTTAATTTTTATTGTACACTAACCCTCTAATGAGTTATTTCGAGTTTGGTGTGGAGGAAGTTTTCAAGGATCAAGAGAGGAGGATGATACAATATGATCAAGGAGAGTGAAAGCTCTAAGCTTGGGGATGCCCCGGTGGTTCACCCCTGCATATTTTAAGAAGACTCAAGCGTCTAAGCTTGGGGATGCCCAAGGCATCCCCTTCTTCATCGACAACATTATCGGGTTCCTCCCCGAAACTATATTTTTATTCCATCACATCTTATGTGCTTTGCTTGGAGCGTTGGTTTGTTTTTGTTTTTGTTTTGTTTGAATAAAATGGATCCTAGCATTCATTGTGTGGGAGAGAGACACGCTCCGCTGTTGCATATGGACAAATATGTCCTTAGGCTTTACTCATAGTATTCATGGCGAAGGTTGAATCTTCTTCGTTAAATTGTTATATGGTTGGAATCGGGAAATGCTACATGTAGTAATTCTAAAATGACTTGAATAATTTGATACTTGGCAATTGTTGTGCTCATGTTTAAGCTCTTGCATCATATACTTTGCACCCATTAATGAAGAAACACCTAGAGCTTGCTAAAATTTGGTTTGCATATTTGGTCTCTCTAAAAGTCTAGATAATTTCTAGTATTGAGTTTTGAACAACAAGGAAGACGGTGTAGAGTCTTATAATGTTTACAATATGTCTTTTATGTGAGTTTTGCTGCACCGGTTCATCCTTGTGTTTGTTTCAAATAACCTTGCTAGCCTAAACCTTGTATCGAGAGGGAATACTTCTCATGCATCCAAAATCCTTGAGCCAACCACTATGCCATTTGTGTCCACCATACCTACCTACTACATGGTATTTCTCCGCCATTCCAAAGTAAATTGCTTGAGTGATACCTTTAAAATTTCCATCATTCGCCTTTGCAATATATATCTCATGGGACAAATAGCTTAAAAACTATTGTGGTATTGAATATGTACTTATGCACTTTATCTCTTATTAAGTTGCTTGTTGTGCGATAACCATGCTTCTGGGGACGCCATCAACTACTCTTTGTTGAATATCATGTGAGTTGCTATGCATGTCCGTCTTGTCCGAAGTAAGGGAGATCTACCACTTTAATGGTTAGAGCATGCATATTGTTAGAGAAGAACATTGGGCCGCTAACTAAAGCCATGAATCATGGTGGAAGTTTCAGTTTTGGACATATATCCTCAATCTCATATGAGAACACTAATTGTTGCTACATGCTTATGCATTAAAGAGGAGTCCATTATCTGTTGTCCATGTTGTCCCGGTATGGATGTCTAAGTTGAGAATAATCAAAAGCGAGAAATCCAAAATGCGAGCTTTCTCCTTAGACCTTTGTACAGGCGGCATGGAGGTACCCCTTTGTGACACTTGGTTAAAACATGTGTATTGCGATGATCTCGGTAGTCCAAGCTAATTAGGACAAGGTGCGGGCACTATTAGTATACTATGCATGAGGCTTGCAACTTGTAAGATATAATTTACATGATACATATGCTTTATTACTACCGTTGACAAAATTGTTTCATGTTTTCAAAATAAAAGCTCTAGCACAAATATAGCAATCGATGCTTTTCCTCTGCGAAGGACCATTCTTTTACTTTTATGTTGAGTCAGTTCATCTATTTCTCTCCACCTCAAGAAGCAAACACTTGTGTGAACTGTGCATTGATTCCTACATACTTGCATATTGCACTTGTTATATTACTCTATGTTGACAATTATCCATGAGATATACATGTTATAAGTTGAAAGCAACCGCTGAAACTTAATCTTCCTTTGTGTTGCTTCAATACCTTTACTTTGATTTATTGCTTTATGAGTTAACTCTTATGCAAGACTTATTGATGCTTGTCTTTAAGTGCTATTCATGAAAAGTCTTTGCTTTATGATTCAGTTGTTTACTCATGTCATTACCATTGTTTTGATCGCTGCATTCATTACATATGCTTACAATAGTATGATCAAGGTTATGATGGCATGTCACTCCGGAAATTATCCGTGTTATCGTTTACCTGCTCGGGACGAGCGAGAACTAAGCTTGGGGATGCTGATACGTCTCCGACGTATCGATAATTTCTTATGTTCCATGCCACATTATTGATGATATCTACATGTTTTATACACATTATATGTTGTATTTATGCATTTTCCGGCACTAACCTATTAACGAGATGCCGAAGAGCCAGTTGTTGTTTTCTGCTGTTTTTGGTTTCAGAAATCCTAGTAAAGAAATATTCTCGGAATTGGACGAAATCAACGCCCAGGGTCCTATTTTTGCACGAAGCTTCCAGAAGACCGAGGGGGAAAGGAAGTGGGGCCACGAGGCGCTGCCACAGCGGGCGGCGCGGCCCGGGTCTTGGCCGCGCGGCCCGGCGTGTGGGGCCCTCGTGTGGCCCCCGCGTTGCCCTTCCGCCTACTTAAAGCCTTCGTCGCGAAACCCCCGATACCGAGAGCCACGATACGGAAAACCTTGCGAGACGCCGCCGCCGCCAATCCCATCTCGGGGATTCTGGAGATCACCTCCGGCACCCTGCCGTAGAGGGGAATCATCTCCCGGAGGACTCTTCACCGCCATGGTCGCCTCCGGAGTGATGAGTGAGTAGTTCACCCCTGGACTATGGGTCCATAGAAGTAGCTAGATGGTTGTCTTCTCCTCATGTGCTTCATTGTCGGATCTTGTGAGCTGCCTAACATGATCAAGATCATATATCTGTAATTCTATATGTTGTGTTTGTCGGGATCCGATGGACAGAGAATACTATGTTATGTTGATTATCAATCTATTACCTATGTGTTGTTTATGATCTTGCATGCTCTCCGTTATTAGTAGAGGCTCTGGCCAAGTTTTTACTCTTAACTCCAAGAGGGAGTATTTATGCTCGATAGTGGGTTCATGCCTCCATTAAATGCGGGACAGTGACATAAAGTTCTAAGGTTGTGGATGTGTTGTTGCCACTAGGGATAAAACATTGATGGTATGTCCGAGGATGTAGTTATTGATTACATTACGCACCATACTTAATGCAATTGTCTGTTGTTTTGCAACTTAATACTGGAAGGGGTTCGGATGATAACTCGAAGGTGGACTTTTTAGGCATAGATGCATGCTGGATAGCGGTCTATGTACTTTGTCGTAATGCCCAATTAAATCTCACAATATTCATCATATCATGTATGTGCATTGTCATGCCCTCTCTATTTGTCAATTGCCCGACTGTAATTTGTTCACCCAACATGCTATTTATCTTATGGGAGAGACACCTCTAGTGAACTGTGGACGCCGGTCCATTCTTTTCGAATACAATCTACTGCAATACTTGTTCTACTGTTTTCTGCAAACAATCATCATCCACACTATACATCTAATCCTTTGTTACAACAAGCCGGTGAGATGGACAACCTCACTGTTTCGTTGGGGCAAAGTACTTTGGTTGTGTTGTGCAGGTTCCACGTTGGCGCCGGAATCCCTGGTGTTGCGCCGCACTACATCTCGCCGCCATCAACCTTCAACGTGCTTCTTGGCTCCTCCTGGTTCGATAAACCTTGGTTTCTTTCTGAGGGAAAACTTGCTGCTGTGCGCATCATACCTTCCTCTTGGGGTTCCCAACGAACGTGTGAGTTACACGCCATCATTGAACCTCAGCGTCGTCTAATTCCTAAGATGAAGGATGTGGTAAGAAATGAGGTATTAAGACTCCTTGAAGCTGGTATTATATATCCTATTGCTGATAGTAGATGGGTTAGTCCTGTGCATTGTGTTCCTAAGAAAGGAGGAATGACTGTTGTGCCTAATGATAATGATGAGCTCATACCTCAAAGAGTAGTTGTAGGTTATAGAATGTGCATTGATTATCGAAAAGTTAATAAGGTTACTAAGAAAGATCATTACCCTTTGCCTTTTATTGATCAAATGTTAGAAAGGTTATCTAAAAAAACTCACTTTTGCTTTCTTGATGGTTATTCTGGATTTTCACAAATTGCTGTTAAAACTAAAGATCAAGAGAAAACCACTTTCACTTGTCCCTATGGAACTTATGCTTATAGGCGTATGCCTTTTGGTTTATGTAATGCTCCTGCTACTTTTCAAAGATGCATGTCTGCTATTTTTCATGGCTTTTGTGAGAGTATTGTAGAGGTATTCATGGATGATTTTTCTGTCTATGGGAATTCTTTTGATAGTTGCTTGCGGAACCTTGATAAAGTTTTGCAGAGATGTGAAGAAACTAACCTTGTTCTTAATTGGGAGAAATGCCACTTTATGGTTAATGAAGGAATTGTATTGGGACATAAAATTTCCGAGAGAGGTATTGAAGTTGATAGAGCTAAAGTTGAAGCTATTGAGAAGATGCCCTATCCTAGGGATGTTAAAGGTATTCGTAGTGTTCTTGGTCATGCTTGGGTTTTATAGGAGATTTATTAAAGACTTCTCTAAGATTTCAAAGCCTCTTACTAATCTTCTTCAAAAAGATGTACCTTTTGTTTTTGATGATGATTGTAAGGAAGCTTTTGAAACTCTAAAGAAAGCCTTAACAACTGCCCCTATAGTTGAACCTCCTGATTGGAACTTACCATTTGAAATTATGTGTGATGCTAGTGATTTTGCTGTAGGCGCTGTTCTTGGACAGTGGATAGATAATAAATTGAATGTTATTCATTATGCTAGTAAAACTCTTGATGCTGCTCAAAGAAATTATGCTACTACTGAAAAAGAATTGTTAGCTGTAGTCTTTGCTTGTGACAAATTTAGATCTTATATTGTTGATTCTAAAGTGACGATTCATACTGATCATGCTGCAATTAGATACCTTATGACAAAGAAAGATGCTAAGCCAAGGCTTATTAGATGGGTACTTCTGTTGCAAGAATTTGATTTACATATTGTAGATAGGAAAGGTGCTAATAATCCTGTTGCTGATAATTTGTCTAGATTGGAAAATATTGCTTATGATCCTGTTCCTGTTAATGATAGTTTTCCAAATGAACAATTGGTTGTAATAAAGGTGAGCTCGCGAGACAGTCCTTGGTATGCTGATTATGCTAACTTTATTGTTTCCAAGTACTTGCCTCCAACCTTTTCAGCTCAGCAAAGGAGGAAATTTTTTTATGACTTGAGGCATTATTTTTGGGATGACCCACACTTATATAAAGAAGGAGTGGATGATATTCTGCGAAGATGTGTTCCCGAATATGAACAACAAGAGATATTGAGTAAATGTCATGGTAGTGCTTATGGAGGACATCACGCCGGTGATAGAACCGCGCAAAAGGTTCTACAATCAGGTTTTTATTGGCCAACTCTCTTCAAAGATGCAAGGAAGTTTATTTTATCTTGTGATGAATGTCAAAGGGTTGGTAATATCTCCAGACGCAATGAAATGCCTATGAATTATACTCTTGTTATTGAACCATTTGATTGTTGGGGATTTGACTTCATGGGACCTTTTCCCTCTTCAGAAGGTAACACTCATATACTTTTTGTTGTTGATTATGTCACTAAATGGGTGGAAGCCATACCTACAAAAAGTGCTGATGGTGAGACCTCGTTAAGAATGCTCTTAGACATTATTTTTCCTAGATTTGGAGTACCTAGATATATTATGACAGATGGAGGTTCTCATTTTATTCATGGTGGTTTTAGAAAAACTCTTGCTAAATATGGTATTAATCATAGAATTGCTTCCGCTTATCATCCTCAAACTAGTGGGCAAGTTGAACTATCAAATAGAGAAATTAAATCTATCTTGCAAAAGACTGTTAATAAAACTAGAAAGAATTGGGCTAGTAAATTGAAGGAAGCGCTATGGGCTTATAGAACTGCTTATAAAAACCCCATGGGAATGTCACCTTATAAAATGGTTTATGGAAAAGCTTGTCATTTACCTTTAGAACTAGAGCACAAGGCTTATTGGGCTGTTAGAGAACTAAATAAAGATCCTAAACTAGCCGGTAATAAGAGGTTGCTGCAATTAAGTTCTCTAGATGAATGGAGAAGTGAAGCTTATGAAAATGCTAAACTCTTTAAGGAGAAAGTTAAGAAATGGCATGATAGAAGGATTATCAAAAGAGAGTTTAATATTGGGGATAAAGTCCTATTGTATCGGTCTCGTCTCGGATTCTTTGCGGGGAAATTACTCTCGAAATGGGAAGGACCATATGTTGTTGAGGAGGTGTATCGTTCAGGAGCAATTAAAATTAGTTCTCTCCAAGGCAATGCCACGCAAGTGGTGAATGGACAAAGACTCAAGCATTATATCTCAGGTGATTCTTATAACGTAGATGTTGATGTTATTCAAGTGGAAACACCGGAGGCTTTCATCAAAGGTCAAATTGACAGTCCGCCAGAACTCGACTTTGAATAGGTAACAGTACAGGTAATAAAAAGTTCGCGATTTACTTTCCGAACAATGTTTTTGCTGTTTTTGGAAAATATGAAAAATTACGAGATCAAAACGGAGTGGAGGAGACGCACGAGGGCGTGCCCCCACAGGCCGGCGCGGGCCCCAGCCTGGCCGCGCCGCCCTGTGAGCTGGCCCCCTCGTCGCCCCTCTCCGACTCTGGTTCGACCTGGTATTTTCCTTATGACATAAAAATTCCTGCTATATAATCCCCCGGACCCCTGGAGGTCCGTATATCGTTTTCTCGACGTGTTTTGTTTCGAGCTGTTTCTGCCAGGATCTATTTTCAATCTAGGAGCACCATGGTCTCCAACAACAAGGACAAGGAGCCTTCGGAGGAAGGTATCCAAGACCCCGAGTTGAAGGAAGAAGTCAAGGAGGATGAAGAGGAAGTCGAAGAAGTTCCGCGAGTACGCCCACGCACCACCATTGAAAGCATCGGAGTGGTGTCAAACCCGTTCAACGCCAAGAAGAGTGCATGGATTAGCACCGGAGGAGGAGTTCCACGTCATTACCTAGCTCCAAAGACATCTTCTTCAGGCACTTACTATCCCTTCCGCAATCTAATCTACAATAATCAAATTGAAAGGACTCCCAAGGCAGCATTGCCTAGCAATTGGGATATAGATCGTTCTAACACTGCAGGAAGGACGAAGCCTGAAGCTGAAGGATGGGGAAATAACTCCAAGAATTGGGACTCGCCGTTAGATATACTTCTTAATCGCGTCGAGCACAATTCGGAGATGATCCGCAACCTCATGTACAAGATTGATGAGCTTCAGGAGCTTGTGGAGAAGCTTGTCGGGAATTCATCACCACCATCGCCAAAGGAGTAATTCATCATCGGTATTGGCATCCCCTTGGTTTGTTCCAAGCTTGGGGGAGTGTCGCGGTATCACATCATCACTACCTTTTTACTTTTTACTATCAAGTAGTGTCATATCATGAGTAGGGAAGTTATCATATAAGATGGGTTGCAGTGTGGAAGTATCTCTCCTTTAGTTTGTCTATGTATCCCTTGGTGTGAGTTATCGATATGAAATATTAGTGAGAAGTCTTATCATTTACATATTGCACACCTTATTTTAGTTTGCAATCTCTATTATATGATTGATCTTGATTTTAGTATTGGTACCACTTTGGGAGCATTGAGTAAATCTATTTGGTTTTGGCAAACTTAGCATTGGTCAATAGCAACAACACCTTGAGGTTTAAGTAGAAAAGAGAAAGACATATAGTTGTTTCATTGTTTTCCTTTCTTGTTAGCTCATAGCTTACTATTCTGAAGTTAAAATTGTTTGTGCTTACAAGAAAGATGCATGATTATGTCTATCACATGTATATTTGCTTGTTTCCCTCAACTCTTATGCTTGCTAATTAACCTTGCTAGCCAAAGACCTGTACTGAGAGGGAATGCTTCTCGTGCATCCAAACCTGAACCCAAACCTATGCCATTTGTGTCCACCATATCTACCTACTGCATGGTATTTCTTGCCATTCCAAGTAAATACTTCATGTGCTACCTTTAAACAATTCAAAATTTATTACTTCTTATTTGTGTCAATGTTTTATAGCTCATGAGGAAGTATGTGGTGTTTTATCTTTCAGTCTTGTTGGGCAGCTTCCACTATGGACTAGTGGTGGCTTCATCCACTTATCCTATAATTTTGCAAAAAGAGCTGGCAACGGGGTTCCCAGCCCCAATTAATCAACTTTCATTAATAATTCTCTTCACATGTTTTGCCCTGATTCATCAGTAAGCAACTTAATTTTGCAATAGACACTCCTCCATGGTATGAGATTGTTGGAAGGCACCCGAGGATTCGGTTAGCCATGGCTTGTGTAAGCAAAGGTTGGGGGGAGTGTCATCCTTAAATAAACTAAAGTACATGTGTAAACAAAAGAGAAGAGGGATGATCTACCTTGCTTGGTAGAGATAGCGTCCTTCATGGGAGCCGCTCTTTGGAGGTCTGTTTGGCAAGGGGGTTAGAGTACCCGCTACCGGTCGTTGACAACAACAAACACCTCTCAAAACTTTACTTTTATTCTCTTTATATGATTTCAAAACTGAAAAAGCTCTAGCACATGATTTAATCCCTGCTTCCCTCTGCGAAGGGCATGTCTTTTACTTTATGTTGAGTCAGTAAACCTATTTCCCTCCATCTCAAGCAAGCATTTGAGTTGTTGTGATCAAACCATTATATTGTGATTTGCTTCATCATGTCTTTACTCTTCCTTGTTTAGTACAAGTTTTATCTGAATGAATATAGCTCTGCAAGTTATCAATGATCATTAGGATTGAGTATGCAAGTTTACCATAAGCTTTAATATGAGAGCATTGCTCGATAGATAAGTATAACCTGTTAATTGTTCTCTGACCAAGAACGAAGTTTGCCATCACCAATTATGATTTCTTATGAACCTTTATTTGTGATTACCTTATACTTGTTTCAAGTTGAGTTATATGAGGAGGTTGTTTACTAGAATGTCTTGTGTGAATGAATATGATGCTTCTTGTCCGTATTTGATTTATCGACTCTTCACTCCATAAACATGTGGTCCTGTTTACCGAGTTCAGTTTCGCTTGGGGACAAGCGAGGTCTAAGCTTGGGGGAGTTGATACGTCCAATTTGCATCACTATTTTATATCATAATTTGTTGTTATTCATTGATATATTTCATATTGGGACACAATACTTATGTTATTTCATCTATTTTGCATGTTTCATGATTATTTGGAGATCGCGCACCGGAACCAGGATTCTGCTGGAAAAAGCACCGCGAGAACGCAATATTTCGGAAGATCAACTGTGGAAGGAAATTATACCAAAAAATCCTATTTTTCCAGATGGCGAAGGAAGCCAGAAGGGGGAGCCAGCTGGACCCAAGGTGGGCCCAGACCATAGGGCGGCGCGGCCCATGGCCTGGCCGCGCCACCTGGTGGTGAGGGGGCCCCACAGCCCCTTTGGCCTCCTTTTCTTCGCGAAACCCTTCGTCCCGAAAACCTAAGCTCCAGAGGGTACGTCGCGAAGAGCCACAGCCGCCTCGGCGGGGCGGAGAACACCAGAGAGAAAAGAGCTCTCCGGCGGGCAGGAATCCGCCGGGAAATTCCCTCCCGGAGGGGGAAATCGACGCCATCGTCACCGCCATCAAGCTGGACATCATCTCCATCACCATCACCATCATCTTCATCATCATCACCGCCATCTCCACCGCAGCACCTCGTCACCGCTGTAGCAATTTGGGTTTGATCTTGATTGTTTGATAGGGGAAACTCTCCGGTGTTGATTCCTACTTGTTATTGATGCTATTGAGTGAAACCGTTGAACCAAGGTTTATGTTCAGATTGTTATTCATTATCATATCACCTCTGATCATGTTCCATATGATGTCTCGTGAGTAGTTCATTTAGTTCTTGAGGACATGGGTGAAGTCTAAATGTTAGTAGTGAATTATGGTTGAGTAATATTCAATGTTATGATATTTAAGTTGTGGTGTCATTCTTCTAGTGGTGTCGTGTGAACGTCGACTACACGACACTTCACCATTTATGGGCCTAGGGGAATGCATCTTGTATTCATTTGCCAATTGCGGGGTTGCCGGAGTGACAGAAACCTGAACCCCCGTTGGTATATCGATGCAGGAGGGATCGCAGGATCTCGAGTTTAAGGCTGTGGTTAGATTTATCTTAATTACTTTCTTGTAGTTGCGGATGCTTGCAAGGGGTATAATCACAAGTATGTATTAGTCCTAGGAAGGGCGGTACATTAGCATAGGTTCACCCACACAACACTTATCAAAACAATGAAGATTAATCAGCTGTATGTAGCGAAAGCACTAGACTAAAATCCCGTGTGTCCTCCAGAACGTTTGGTCATTATAAGTAAACAAACCGGCTTCTCCTTTGTGCTAAAAAGGATTGGGCCACTCGCTGCAATTATTTCTCTCGCATTTTACTTACTTGTACTTTATTCATCTGTTACATCAAAACCCCCGAATACTTGTCTGTGAGCATTTACAGTGAATCCTTCATCGAAACTGCTTGTCAACACCTTCTGCTCCTCGTTGGGATCGACATTCTTACTTATCGAAGATACTACGATACACCCCCTATACTTGTGTGACATCATGCTCCCAGGTGCCTCTTCGAAAAATAGGACCAACGGTATAATTTTTGTGAATTTTTGAAAACTTTGAAAAATGCACATTTCTGGGTATTAAGTTTATTATTACTGGCCAGGAAATTTTTTGAAAACTCTAATTAACTAAGGAACTTTGCAAAACAAAAAGTGCTACAGCAACTAGATCAAGTGGAGGAAGAAATATATGTTGTTTACCTCCTCTATGCATATAAAAAGTATTTGTTAACAAGGTTGATCAAGTCTTGCCACCAAATAAATTTTACATAGCATAAGAAGAAATAAACCTCAAATCAATCATGTTACCTTGAATTGTATTGATATGGATCCAATCATAAGAGTTTGATATTCTTCTTTAGGCTCATATATAGGACAATCGATAGTTCCAACTTTGATAGTTCTCACATTAGAAATAGTATTAACTCCACATGCCTTTTCAATTCTCTTGGGGAAATAGACGGTGTGCTCCCTATCATCAACATTAAAAGTGACTTTTCCTTTATTGCAATCAATAACAGCACCTGCAGTATTAAGAAAGGGTCTCCCAAGAATAATGGACATATTATCATCTTCAGGCATTTCCAACACAACAAAATCAGTTAATATCAAGCAGTTATTAGTAACTTGAACAGGAACATCCTCACATATACCAACAGGAATAGCAGTAGATTTATCAGCCATTTGCAGAGATATATCAGTAGGTATCAACTTATCTAAGTAAAGTCTCTTATAAAGAGAAAAGGGCATAACACTAACACCGGCTCCCAAATCACATAGAGCAGTTTTAACATAATTATTTTTAATAGAACAAGGAATAGTCGGTATACCTGGGTCGCCAAGCTTCTTTGGAACCTTACCGTTAAAAGAGTAATTAGCAAGCATAGTGGAAATCTCCTCATCAGGAATTTTCCTTTTTTTAGTAACAATATCTTTCATATACTTTGAATAAGGAGGCAATTTAATAGCATCAGTCAAAGGGATTTGCAAGAATAAAGGTTTCATCCAATCACAAAATTTATTATAGTGTTCTTCTTCCTTTGATTTTAGTTTCTTAGCAGGAAAAGGCATTTGCTTTTGAACCCAAGGTTCTCTTTCATTACCATGTTTCTCAGCAATAAAATCTTCTTTATTGTAATTTTTATTTTTAGCATGCTTTTCAGGTTCTTCTTCAACCTCTTCTTTATCAGGAGCATCATTCTTATCATTATCTTTATCATGTTCATTACCACTTTCAGTTTCAGTGTCAGAAATAGAAATACTATTAGGATCATTAACAGGTTCAGAGGATTCTACAACATTCTTATGTTTCTTTTTCTTTTTCTTAGATGGAGCACTAGTTTTAGTTCGTTGAGAATCTTGTTCAACTCTTTTGGGATGTCCCTCAGGATATAGAGGATCCTGAGTAGAAACACCACCTCTAGTTGTTACTTCATAAGCATGTTTTTCTTTGGAATTATTTCCCAACAAGTCATTTTGCACTTTAGTGAGTTGATCAATTTGAGTTTGAACCATATGAAAATGTTTAACAAGCATCTTAACATCATTGGAGGTTCTCTCCACAATATCATGCAATTCACTAATAGCTTGAGAATTTTCCATTAGATGATTCTCTACTCTCATATTAAAATTTTCTTGCTTAACAATATAATTATCAAACTCATCTAAGCATTGCGCGAGAGGTTTTGAATACGGAATATCTTCTCTAGTAAAGCGTTGAAGGGAGTTTACCTCAATCATGGATGAAGGGGGAATTATCTCACATATATCTTCTATGGGAGGAAGATTCTTCACATCTTCGGATTTAATACCTTTCTCCTTGAGAGACTTCTTGGCTTCCCTCATATCTTCATCATTTAATTCAATCATACCCCTCTTCTTCGATATCGGTGTTGGAGTTGGTTCAGGCGTAGTCCAATCATCATGATTCCGGCCTATTTTAGCCAATAATTCTTCAGCGTCGTCTGGAGTTCTTTTCCTGAAAACACAACCAGCACAACTATCCAGGTATGCCCTAGACTCAATGGTTAGTCCACTATAAAATATATCAAGTAAATCATGCTTTTCCAAATCATGGTCAGGCCGAGCTCTAATAAGAGAGCAAAATCTCGCCCAAGCCTCAGGCAATTTCTCTCCATCTTCCTGGTCAAAATTATAAATTCTCTGCAAAGCAATATGTTGAGCACTAGCAGGAAAGTATTTACGGAAGAAAACATCAAGCAATTCTTTTGGACTTTTAATAGAATTAGGTGGCAAACTATTATACCAAGTTTTAGCGTCATCCTTTAATGAGAATGGAAAGATTTTAGCAACAAAGTAAGTACGCTTCTTAACATCATCAGAAAACAAGCTACTCAGAGTAGATAACTCAATCATGTGTTCAACGACACTTTCTTTTTCAGTACCACAAAAGGGTGTTTTCTCAACAATAGCTATATGAGATAGATCAAGAGAAAAATCATAATCTTTATCCTTAATGTTTATAGGAGATGTGGCAAATTTAGGATCAGGAGACAGTTTATATCTAACAGCATGTTCTGCAAGCAACTTTTTAATTTTTCTTGCATCAGTAGTAGCATTGCATTTTTCAATAAAATCATCATCAAGTTCCACATAATCTTCATCAAGATCATCACTAGAGTATTCAACAGACTACGGTGAATTAACAGGTGTAACAGCATTTTCATTAGGAGTTTCAGTATTTTCAATTTGTCTAGACCTAGCAATTGTAGCATCTAGAAAAGATCCTAACGAACCATCATTATCAAGCACAGTAGAAGCATCATCACAATTATAAGAGGAATTTTCAGATTCAGCAGAAGTACCAGCATTTGAAGCTTGTGGTGGTGAAACAAGTTTACTTATCACAAGATGGTGAATCAAGAGCAGCAGAGGTACTCAGAGTTGTACCTTTTCTTGTAGTGGATTGATACGTCCAAAAGGTATCTACTTTCCCGAACACTTTTACTATTGTTTTGCCTCTAATTTGTGTATTTTGGATGCAACTAACACGGACTAACGCTGTTTTCAGCAGAACTGTTCTGGTGTCTCGTTTTTGTGCAGAAATCCAACTTTCGGGAAAAACCTCGGAATTTATGCGAAGGCCCTATTTTCCCAGAATACTGACGGAGCCAGAAGGACAAATCAAGTGGAGGCCCGAGGGCCCCACACCATAAGGCGGCGCGGCCTAGGGGGGGCCCGCGCGGCCCTATGGTGTGGCCCCCTCGGCCGGCCTCTGATACGTCTCCAACGTATCGATAATTTCTTGTGTTCCATGCCACATTATTGATGATGTTATATGCACACTTTATGTCATATTCGTGCATTTTCTGGAACTAACCTATTAACAAGATGCCGAAGTGCCAGTTCCTGTTTTCTGCTGTTTTTGGTTTCAGAAATCCTAGTAACGAAATATTCTCGGAATCGGACGAAATCAACGCCCAGGTTCCTATTTTACCCGGAAGCCTCCAGAACACACGAGAACCGCCAGAGAAGGGGGGCAGGGCCACCACACCCTACCCCGGCGCGGCCAAGGGGGGGGGCGCGCCCCCTAGGGTGTGGGCCCCCCAGAAGCCCTCCTGCGCCGCCTCTCCGCCTATATAAAGCCCCTGACCTAAAAACCTCGGCGCGTTCGACGAAAACCACAAAAACCTTCCAGAGCCGCCGCCATCGCGAAGCCAAGATCTGGGGGACAGGAGTCTCTGTTCCGGCACCCTGCCGGAGCGGGGAAGTGCCCCGGAAGGCTTCTCCATCGACACCGCTGCCATCTCCACCGCCATCTTCATCACCGCTGCTGCTCCCATGAGGAGGGAGTAGTTCTCCATCGAGGCTCGGGGCTGTACCGGTAGCTATGTGGTTCATCTCTCTCCTATGTGCTTCAATACAATAATCTCATGAGCTGCCTTACATGATTGAGATTCATATGATGATGCTTGTAATCTAGATGTCATTATGCTAGTCAAGTGAGTTTTACTTATGTGATCTCCGGAGACTCCTAGTCCCACGTGTGTAAAGGTGACAGTGTGTGCACCGTGTGGGTCTCTTAGGCTATATTTCACAGAATACTTATTCACTGTTGAATGGCATAGTGAGGTGCTTATTTATATCTCTTTATGATTGTAATGTGTTTGTATCACAATTTATCTATGTGCTACTCTAGTGATGTGTTATTAAAGTAGTTTTATTCCTCCTGCACGTGTGCAAAGGTGACAGTGTGTGCACCGTGTTAGTACTTGGTTTATGCTATGATTATGATCTCTTGTAGATTATGAAGTTAACTATTGCTATGATAATATTGATGTGATCTATTCCTCCTACATATGCATGAAGGTGACAGTGTGCATGCTATGTTAGTACTTGGTTTAGTCTTTTGATCTATCTTACACTAAAGGTTACTAAAATATGAGCATTATTGTGGAGCTTGTTAACTCCGGCATTGAGGGTTCGTGTAATCCTACGCAATGTGTTCATCATCCAACAAAAGTGTAGAGTATGCATTTATCTCGTTCGTTATGTGATCAATGTTGAGAGTGTCCACTAGTGAAAGTCTAATCCCTAGGCCTTGTTCCTAAATATCGCTATCGCTGCTTGTTTACTCGTTTTACTGCGTTACTACTGCTGCATTACTACTGCTTGTTTACTCGTCCCGGGCAAAGCACTTTTCCGGTGACGTTGCTACTCGCTTATTCATACCACCCGTATTTCACTATCTCTTCGCCGAACTAGTGCACCTATTAGGTGTGTTGGGGACACAAGAGACTTCTTGCTTTGTGGTTGCGGGGTTGCATGAGAGGGATATCTTTGACCTCTTCCTCCCTGAGTTCGATAAACCTTGGGTGATCCACTTAAGGGAAACTTGCTGCTGTTCTACAAACCTCTGCTCTTGGAGGCCCAACACTGTCTACAAGAATAGAAGCTCCCGTAGACATCAGCCTCCGACGCCCTCCTTCGGACTATATATTGCCTTCGACCTAAAAACGCACGGGGGGAAGTCGAAGTCGCCAGAAACCCTCCATAACGCCGCCACATCGCGAAACTCCGTCTCAGGAGCCAGAAGTCTCCGTTTTGGCACTCCGCCGGGACGGGGAATTGGAGGAGATCATCGCCATCATCACCACCGACGCCTCTCCATCGACCAGCCATGTTTCCCCCATCCATGTGTGAGTAATTCCCCGCTGTAGGCTGAAGGGGATGGTAGGGATTGGATGAGATTGGTCATGTAATAGTCATAAGATTGTTAGGGCATAGTGCCTAGTATCCGTAGATGTTACTTTTATGATATTGTTGCAACTTGTTATGCTTAATGCTTGTCACTAGGGCCCGAGTGCCATGATCTCAGATCTGAACATGTTATTGATTCATGAAGATATTCGTTGTTTATGATCTTACCCGCAAGTTGTATACACATGTCGTCGTCCGGAACCAATGGCCCCGAAGTGACGAAATCGGGACAACCGGAGGGGATGGTAGTGATGTGAGGATCACATGTGTTCACGGAGTGTTAATGCTTTGCTCCGGTACTCTATTAAAAGGAGTACCTTAATATCCAGTAGTTTCCCTAGAGGCCCGGCTGCCACCGGCTGGTAGGACAAAAGATGTTGTGCAAGTTTCTCATTGCGAGCACGTACGACTATAATTGGAACACATGCCTATTGATTGATCAGTACTTGGATACCGTTTTATTATTATCTGCAAATGCCCCTGTTTGATTGTTACATGAGTTTCTCTCATCCATGCAACGCCTGTTATCCGTCCCCGTGCCTACAGTATTTTAATCCTGCTGTTTACTATAATCACTACTGCTGTCTCTGTTACTCTGCTGCTGTTATTTCACTACTGCTACTGCTATAAAACTGCTACTACTGATAAACTCTTGCGAGCAAGTCTGTTTCCAGGTGCAGCTGAATTGACAACTCCGCTGTTAAGGCTTTCAAGTATTCTTTGTCTCCCCTTGTGTCGAATCAATAAATTGGGTTATACTACCCGCGAAGACTGCTGTGATCCCCTATACTTGTGGGTTATCAAGACTATTTTCTGGCGCCGTTGCCGGGGAGCATAGCTTTATTTGTAAGTTCACTTGGATTGATATTGTTCGCTGCAAATTCTCCATCATGGGTAAACCTCGCGATACTAAGGTCGCCATATTACCATCCACTACAAGAAAAGGTACAACTCCGAGTACCTCTGCTTGCTCTTGATTCACCATCTCGTGATAAGTAAACTTGTTTCACCACCACAAGCTTCAAATGCTTGGTACTTCTGCTGAATCTGAAAATTCCTCTTATAATTGTGATGATGCTTCTACTGTGCTTGATAATGATGGTTCGTTAGGATCTTTTCTAGATGCTACAATTGCTAGGTCTAGACAAATTGAAAATACTGAAACTCCTAATGAAAATGTTGTTACACCTGTTAATTCACCGGAGTCTGTTGAATACTCTAGTGATGATCTTGATGAAGATTATGTGGAACTTGATGATGATTTTATTGAAAAATGCAATGCTACTACTGATGCAAGAAAAATTAAAAGTTGCTTGCAGAACATGCTGTTAGATATAAACTGTCTCCTGATCCTAAATTTGCCACATCTCCTATAAACATTAAGGATAAAGATTATGATTTTTCTCTTGATCTATCTCATATAGCTATTGTTGAGAAAACACCCTTTTGTGGTACTGAAAAATAAAGTGCCGTTGAACACATGATTGAGTTATCTACTCTGAGTAGCTTGTTTTCTGATGATGTTAAGAAGCGTACTTACTTTGTTGCTAAAATCTTTCCATTCTCATTAAAGGATGACGCTAAAACTTGGTATAATAGTTTGCCACCTAATTCTATTAAAAGTCCAAAAGAATTGCTTGATGTTTTCTTCCGTAAATACTTTCCTGCTAGTGCTCAACATATTGCTTTGCAGAGAATTTATAATTTTGACCAGGAAGATGGAGAGAAATTGCCTGAGGCTTGGGCGAGATTTTGCTCTCTTATTAGAGCTCGGCCTGACCATGATTTGGAAAAGCATGATTTACTTGATATATTTTATAGTGGACTAACCATTGAGTCTAGGGCATACCCGGATAGTTGTGCTGGTTGTGTTTTCGGAAAAGAACTCCAGACGACGCTGAAGAATTATTGGCTAAAATAGGCCGGAATCATGATGATTGGACTACGCCTGAACCAACTCCAACACCGATACTGAAGAAGAGGGGTATGATTGAATTAAATGATGAAGATATGAGGGAAGCCAAGAAGTCTCTCAAGGAGAAAGGTATTAAATCTGAAGATGTGAAGAATCTTCCTCCCATAGAAGATATATGTGAGATAATTCCCCCTTCATCCATGATTGAGGTAAACTCCCTTCAACGCTTTACTAGAGAAGATATTCCGTATTCAAAACCTCCTGCGCAATGCTTAGATGAGTTTGATAATTATATTGTTAAGCAAGAAAATTTTAATATGAGAGTAGAGAATCATCTAATGGAAAATTCTCAAGCTATTAGTGAATTGCATGATATTGTGGAGAGAACCTCCAATGATGTTAAGATGCTTGTTAAACATTTTCATATGGTTCAAACTCAAATTGATCAACTCACTAAAGTGCAAAATGACTTGTTGGGAAATAATTCCAAAGAAAAACATGCTTATGAAGTAACAACTAGAGGTGGTGTTTCTACTCAGGATCCTCTATATCCTGATGGACATCCCAAAAGAGTTGAACAAGATTCTCAACGAACTAAAACTAGTGCTCCATCTAAGAAAAAGAAAAAGAAACATAAGAATGTTGTAGAATCCTCTGAACATGTTAATGATCCTAATAGTATTTCTATTTCTGATGCTGAAACTGAAAGTGGTAATGAACATGATAAAGATAATGATAAGAATGATGCTCCTGATAAAGAAGAGGTTGAAGAAGAACCTGAAAAGCATGCTAAAAATAAAAAGTACACTAAAGAAGATTTTATTGCTGAGAAACATGGTAATGAAAGAGAACCTTGGGTTCAAAAGCAAATGCCTTTTCCTGCTAAGAAACTAAAATCAAAGGAAGAAGAACACTATAATAAATTTTGTGATTGGATGAAACCTTTATTCTTGCAAATCCCTTTGATCGATGCTATTAAATTGCCTCCTTATTCAAAGTATATGAAAGATATTGTTACTAACAAAAGGAAAATTCCTAATGAGGAGATTTCCACTATGCTTGCTAATTACTCTTTTAACGGTAAAGTTCCAAAGAAGCTTGGCGACCCAGGTATACCGACTATTCCTTGTTCTATTAAGAATAATTATGTTAAAACTGCTCTATGTGATTTGGGAGCCGGTGTTAGTGTTATGCCCTTTTCTCTTTATAAGAGACTTTACTTAGATAAGTTGATACCTACTGATATATCTCTGCAAATGGCTGATAAATCTACTGCTATTCCTGTTGGTATATGTGAGGATGTTCCTGTTCAAGTTACTAATAACCGCTTGATATTAACTGATTTTGTTGTGTTGGAAATGCTCGAAGATGATAATATGTCCATTATTCTTGGGAGACCCTTTCTTAATACTGCAGGTGCTATTATTGATTGCAATAAAGGAAAAGTCACTTTTAATGTTGATGATAGGGAGCACACCGTCTATTTCCCCAAGAGAATTGAAAAGGCATGTGGAGTTAATATTATTTCTAATGTGAGAACTATCAAAGTTGGAACTATCGATTGTCCTATATATGAGCCTAAAGAAGAATATCAAACTCTTATGATTGGATCCATATCAATACAATTCAAGGTAACATGATTGATTTGAGGTTTATTTCTTCTTATGCTATGTAAAATTTATTTGGTGGCAAGACTTGATCAACCTTGTTAACAAATACTTTTTATATGCATAGAGGAGGTAAACAACATCTCTTTCTTCCTCCACTTGATCTAGTTGTTGTAGCACTTTTTGTTTTGCAAAGTTCCTTAGTTAATTAGAGTTTTCAAAAAATTTCCTGGCTAGTAATAATAAACTTAATACCCAGAAATGTGCATTTTTCAAAGTTTTCAAAAATTCACAAAAATTATACCATTGGTCCTATTTTTCGAAGAGGCACCTGGGAGCACCAGAGGATGACCTGTGGGGCACCATAGGGTGCCACACCACCAGCCGGCGCGGCCAAGGAGTTGGGCGCGCCACCCTATGGTGTGGGCCCCTCCTTGCCCCACTATTTCATCTCTTTCTCCCAGCATCTTCTCTCTCCCGAAAAAACTCGAACCAGCTTTCTCTCACCCGCGTTTTTGCTCAAGAGCTCAGGATTTTTCGATCTCTTTGCTCAGCCCAGATTTCGTCCGAAATTTGGCACATTTGCTCTCCGGTATGTGACTCCTCCAACCCTCCAAGTAGAATTTTGTTTGGTGGAGTATATCTTGCATATTTTGCTGCTGTAGGTAACATGTTTAGTGAGCTTGCATGCTTGTTCTAAGTGGTATAAACTAGTTTTGATGCATGATTAGTACTCTAGCAAGTTCCTATAGCAGTTCCCCTTGATTATATGTCACCAAATCAAATTTTATATCACTTGTTGAAAATTTCAGAAAAGAGATGAAGAAGTTCAACTTTGGAGAATTGTTCAAGAAAGGAACAACCAGCACCGGGAGGCCTTCTAGGACCGCCACCCAACTTAGGCGATCGTACAATGAGGATATCATCGCGCCTAGCTTCGCGCCCGAAGAGGACAATGGGGCTCCTAATGCTTCATCCTTCCCATGTTGATTTTCTGACAAATGCAGGGATACTGGATGATTTCTTCACCCTTGTCAACAAGGCGGGCTTAGCCACCTACGTGGGAGATGAAAGGGAGCAATACTACATGCTCACCAAAATCTTCGTCGAGAGCTTCAAGTTCCAAAACACGCAATATGAGCCGACGAGTTGCATTCAAGATTTATGGTAATCCTGTTACTATGGAATTGAAAGAATTTTGTCGTGCATTGGATATTGCCCTCGTAGGTACAGCAAGGAGGATTGATGACAACCCCGGGACTTGTTGGAGCTTTATCGAGGGATCACCAATGATGATTGTCGCACCATTCAGCGTGGCAAGATAAGGAACATTCAACTCCCCACCATTAAATATTTTGCATATTACATTGCTACTAGCATTCTTGGTAGGGAGAACACTAGCAATATTTCTAGTTACCATCTTGCTTTCTTGAATATTGCACTTACTGGACGGACATCTTATCATCTTGGTTCTCTTATTGCTCGCCGCCTGTCTAACAGGGGCCTATTTTTGGAGGAACTATTGCATTGCGCGTTTTAACACATTTAAGACTTCCTATTGATCCTAATGATGTGCCATTAACCCCTAGGAGGCTTGATATCGCTGCTATGAAAAGCCATCATTTTGTTACCACCGATTCCACTTTAGATAATATGGTCTATAGAATGTTGTTTGCTGACGGGGATGAGAAAGAAATCCCTCTTCCCCAGCCAGGTTTGTTCCGTATTGACAGGCAACCATGGTCGCGCACTAAGGAGGAGGTGGATGAACATATGAAGATACAAGATTTCCACCAGCAGCATGACTCCGAGGACGCCGAGCCCTCCTACGACTACACCGTCACGTATCCAGGTGCTTCTTCTAGCACATACCCGGAAGATGATCCATCTTCGTCGTACTACGGAGATACTACCTCATGGGGTCGATGGGGTTGATCTCCACTTAGGCCAAAAGCCTAAGCTTGGGGGGGGGGTATACCGGCATCACTCATTCTTTGCATATTATGGTTGCTGGATACTTGTACATACTTGTTTAGTCTCTTTGAGTGGTTTTCTAATGAGAGGGAGATGATATTTGGGGAAGTGCTGCCTGAAAACAGATTCTGGACTGTTACTAGAAAAATTCGTGCGCACAGCCAACAGACTTGCTACTAACCGTGAGAAGGGAGGAATTTGTGGAGGTCTCATCGCCTCTCGCTTATTAGCTATGCATAATGTAGAACCTCACCATCTTGATATTCAGCTCCCCATAGAGAAACTTGACATAGTCTCCATGATTAAGCATGAATTTGTTTCTGATTCGTCTAATTTGAGAAACCTGTCTTACAGAATAACATTTTACAAGAAATCTTGGACAATAACTAAGAAAGTTGAAAAATTAGTAGGATTGCCTGCACCTTCTCTGTTTAACCTTGATTCCAGGGAGGATTGGTCAGTCATGGAAAGTGCAGTAAATGCATACATAGAGGGAGGAAGCCATCGTGCAAGAGGCAACACGGAGGAGGCCGAGGAACACCTCGATTCGTCATCCGATGCAGCGAGCTCTTCGCATCCACAAGCTGGGTATGAGGAACCCCCACGTTTTTCTTCTGCATCGGTACCTTATTATGACTACTCCATGTATGATCCACCGGCGTGGAACCCAGACCCTCGCTGGGGTTGATCTCCACTTAGGCCAAAAGCCTAAGCTTGGGGGGAGGTATACCGGCATCACTCATTCTTTGCATATTATGGTTTCTGGATACTTGTACATACTTGTTTAGTCTCTTTGAGTGGTTTTCTAATGAGAGGGAGATGATATTTGGGGAAGTGCTGCCTGAAAACAGATTCTGGGCTGTTACTAGAAACATTCATGCGCACATCCAGAACGTTATTTTGAGCTGCCAATTTTTGTGCAGGTTCCCCAGGTTGTTATCTAACTTTCATTAGTTGAACACTTTTCGATCTGAGCAACGTAAGATTTTTGTAAAAATCGATTTCTGTACTCATTGTCAGGTTTTGGCAGATTTCTGCCATCTCGCTTTTCTGTGTTTCTTTTAGTTTTCATTTTCTTGTTCTTGCTTTGTTTCTTTCCTAAAACACAAAAAGACCAAAAATATTTCTGTTGTTTCTCTTCATCATTTATTTATCTTGGTTTATTGCATTTGTTTCGCTTTATTTGCTATTGCTAGTTTGCTATAAGAAAACCCAAAAAGATTTTGCTTTGTTTGCTTGTTTCCTTTTGTTCTTGTTCTCAAATTCGAAAACACCAAAAATATTTGCTGTTCTTCTTTGGTTTGTAAAGTTCATTATGAGTTCAATGGTCTTCGGTGGCTGGAGCGTGGTTTTCATTTCATATTATCCAAGCTACACAAGTGAAAGGCAATAATGACGATATTCGACAATTTGATTGTGGTGAGAGGCTGGTATGAACTCTATTTGTTTTCATTTTTGTACATATACTCATCCATGTGAGCATGCTTAGTTGGTTCATGTGAGGTATATGTCATTTAAGAAAGTCTAGTAGTTCATGATCTCTCACGCTTAGCTCCAATTTATTAATATGAGTAGCATGTCATGGATGTTTGCTTGCATTGTTTTATTCATAGATAGGTATGATATTGTGGTATCCTCCTCTGAATAATTCGTTTGAATTAACTTGGCACATGCTCACGCATGCATATGACTGAACAAGAGTCAATTAAGCCTCAATGGTTTACATTGCTTCAGAGTTCTTGTATCACTTTTATGCCTCAGTTAATTTATTTTGCCGCAAGCATGATTATGACAGTTATTGCTCTCTTGATTTGTCGCTCCCTAGTCTTTTGCTAGCCTTCACTTGTACTGAGCGGGAACGCTGCTCGTGCCTCACAACACATGAAAACCAAGTTATTCCAGAGTGTCCACCATAAATACCTATGTATGGCATTTCAAACCATTCCAAGTAAATTCTCATGCGCTACCTTTAAACCTTCAAAAATGCTTCTCAATTTGTGTTAATGTTTCATAGCTCATGAGGAAGTATGTGGTGTTTCACTTTCAACCTTGTCATTTACTCTTGACGGGCTTTCATATGGACTAGTGGCACATCCGCTTATCCAATAATTTTGCAAAAAGAGCTGGCAATGGGGTTCCCAGCCTCGATTAATCAAACTTCATTAATAATTCTCTTCACATGTTTTGCTCCGATCCATCAGTAAGCAACTTAATTTTGCAAATAGACACTCCTCCATGGTATGTGATTGATGGAAGGCACCCGAGGATTCGGTTAGCCATGGCTTGTGTAAGCAAAGGTTGGGGGGAGTGTAACCCATAATAAAACTAAAATACGTGTGTAAACAAAAGAGAAGAGGGATGATCTACCTTGCTGGTAGAGATAACGTCCTTCATGGGAGCCGCTCTTGAAAGTCCGGTTGGGGAGGTAGTTGGTGTACCCATTACCATTCGTTGACAACAACAAACACCTCTCAAAATAATTTTACTCCTGCTTTACAAATGAAAAGCTCTAGCGCATGTTAATCCCTGCTTTCCTCTGCGAAGGGTCAGTCTTTTACTTTTGTGTTGTGTCTCCATTATTTCTTTGAGCACTATCTCGAGAGCACAACTGTCATTCTTAGTATAATATGCTTGTCTCAAAATATGATTGATTGTGGTATAACTTTGATGCTTTTATCTTTGACAATCACTACTTCTAGTCTTTCTATGAACTCCAGAGGTGCCCGGGCATTTATGTTTTGCCGATCAAATACGAGCAAGCGAGATACCACTTTATCATACTCTCTTATGAACATTGCAATCCTGCTTATATACATGATTCATGATGCTTATTATTAATTGTTGGTACCTCTTCATGATTGACATAGCTGTTAGATGATCTTATTTGCATGTATCTTATTATGAACTGCTTAAGTATTAGCCATAGCATGAGAATATTTACATCATATGAACAAATGTGTTCGTGAAAGTTCTTTTATCGCTCAGTTGTTAACTGAATTGCTTGAGGACAAGCAATAAGCTAAGCTTGGGGGAGTTGATACGTCCAAAACGTATCTACTTTCCCGAACACTTTTACTATTGTTTTGCCTCTAATTTGTGTATTTTGGATGCAACTAACACGGACTAACGCTGTTTTCAGCAGAACTGTTCTGGTGTCTCGTTTTTGTGCAGAAATCCAACTTTCGGGAAAAACCTCGGAATTTATGCAGAAGGCCCTATTTTCCCAGAATACTAACGGAGCCAGAAGGACAAATCAAGTGGAGGCCCGAGGGCCCCACACCATAAGGCGGCGCAGCCTAGGGGGGGCCCGCGCGGCCCTATGGTGTGGCCCCCTCGGCCGGCCTCCGACGCCCTCCTTCGGACTATATATTGCCTTCGACCTAAAAACGCACGGGGAGAAGTCGAAGTCGCCAGAAACCCTCCAGAACGCCGCCACATCGCGAAACTCCGTCTCAGGAGCCAGAAGTCTCCGTTCTGGCACTCCGTCGGGACGGGGAATTGGAGGAGATCATCGCCATCATCACCACCGCCGCCTCTCCATCGACCAGCCATGTTTCCCCCATCCATGTGTGAGTAATTCCCCCGCTGTAGGCTGAAGGGGATGGTAGGGATTGGATGAGATTGGTCATGTAATAGTCATAAAATTGTTAGGGCATAGTGCCTAGTATCCGTAGATGTTACTTTTATGATATTGTTGCAACTTGTTATGCTTAATGCTTGTCACTAGGGCCCGAGTGCCATGATCTCAGATCTGAACATGTTATTCATTCATGAAGATATTCGTTGTTTATGATCTTACCTGCAAGTTGTATACACATGTCGATGTCCGGAACCAATGGCCCCGAAGTGACAGAAATCGGGACAACCGGAGGGGATGGTAGTGATGTGAGGATCACATGTGTTCACGGAGTGTTAATGCTTTGCTCTGGTACTCTATTAAAAGGAGTACCTTAATATCCAGATAGTTTCCCTAGAGGCCCGGCTGCCACCGGCTGGTAGGACAAAAGATGTTGTGCAAGTTTCTCATTGCGAGCACGTACGACTATAATTGGAACACATGCCTATTGATTGATTAGTACTTGGATACCGTTTTATTATTATCTGCAAATGCCCCTGCTTGATTGTTACATGAGTTTCTCTCATCCATGCAACGCCCGTTATCCGTCCCCGTGCCTACAGTATTTTAATCCTGCTGTTTACTATAATCACTACTGCTGTCTTTGTTACTCTGCTGCTGTTATTTCGCTACCGCTATCGCTATAAAACCGTTACTATCGATAGATTCTTGCGAGCAAGTCCGTTTCCAGTGTAGCTGAATTGACAACTCCGCTGTTAAGGCTTTCAAGTATTCTTTGTCTCCCCTTGTGTCGAATCAATAAATTGGGTTTTACTTCCCGCGAAGACTGTTGCGATCCCCTATACTTGTGGGTCATCACTAGCTTTACTTTATTTACTGTCTTGCACTCTATATCAAAAACACAAAAAATTAGTTTACTTGCATTTACTTCATCTAGTTTTCTTTATTTACTATTGCTAAAATGAGTAATCCTGAAGTTGAAGTTCGTTCGTTTAAGCAACAAGGGGGAGAATGTTTAAAAGATGCTTGGTATAGAATTAGTGATGCTCATAGTAGGTGCACTAAGAAACACTCCACCACTATCCTACTCAGGAATTTTTATGTTGGTATCTCTAGCTGGAATAGATATGTTCTTGATTGTCTCGCGGGAGGTGACTTCCTAGGCGCTCCCGCTTTAGAAGCTAGTTGCATTATTGAAAGTTTATTTGGAACACCACCTGTTAACGAAACTAAAATTGAAACCTCTCTTGAGGATGTTATGAAAAAATTGGAAACCATAGAGAAAAATTTTCCGAGTGTTGAAACTAAATTGGAAATGTTACTTGATAAAGCTGATGAACTTGATAAATCCTTAGGAGGAATTGATGAAAGAATTAGTGTCCTAGGAACTTGTGTTGTCCATGATAATCAAATCAATAGGATTGGTGAACTTGAAAAAGCTATGGGAACCTTGGGTTCAACCTTTTCATCTATAAAGTTTAGAGAAAAAGCTTATGTGGGTAAGGAGCAAAAGTTTATGTATGTCTCTGTTGACTGCCAAAACCCACCGGCGGGCAGCGGCCTTGTCAACACCGTAGAGCCGGGAAGAGCCTAGAGCTGCGGCTGGCTGAGACCCCTCCGAGCGACGGCCCGCAATGCTCTTCTGGGTCACACGCGGCGTTGCGAAGTGCAAGGGCGTGCCACCTGACCTATACCTGGTCGGGAAGGTGATGAGGATGCCTCGCTTAGTTTCCCGCAGGCATACATGTAAACGTTAAATACGAGCCTCGATCGGCTCTCAGGTTATCTCGTGAATCGGCTCAAAGAGCCGATCCACCCATGATCCGTACGGGGTGCACGAATACTTGGTGGTCCCGCTTGATCAAGATGAAGCTAATGAGATCTACGACGATTTAGGGTTTTCACCGCATAATCGGATCATCCTACTCCAGGTTGGGCCTTGCGGCCACGCACGGTGCTCGTAAGCCGATCCTAAACAAGGCCAAAAACCAACATGAAGTTGATCCTAGGAACATCCCGTTTAGGACTTGCGAACGCCACCCTACGTGCCACCGGATCCTCCCCCTTTGTAAGGCCTAACTATTGCAGATATTAAACTAATCCTTGTAGAACAAGGAGCAATCGTAACGGATCAGATCTACTAAATAATGATCAAGCGGGTGCCGCCCCCACACCTGAGATAGGCGTGAGGGCGGCTAGATATGCAAGGGTTGCACTACGTAAGCATGCTTAAACGAAGAACAATGCTAACCCTAACACATCTAATGATAACTACGTTGCTCGCCATCAAAAACGCTTCAAGCACGAGCAACGCATGGAACAACGTGGCTTGTGCTGCCTAGATCGCAAGATGCGATCTAGGCAGCATGTCGCTACCCGATAGAAACCCTCGAGACGAAGGAGTTGGCGATGCGCCGAGATTGGTTTGTTTTTGGGGTTGAACGTGAGTTGTTGTTTATTCCATAAACCCTAGGTACATATTTATAGTCCAGGGGACTTTCTAATGTGGGCGTGCACTAAACCGTGCACGAGTAAGATTCTATCTCTAAACTAAAATACGATCTAATATGTTACGTATACACGGGCAATTAAGCCCAACTTGGTATAAAAGGCCGATCTACGTATTCCTCCATGTATATATATATCTTCGTACCATCTTGATCGCGGCCCACCTCTCGACTTGGTCAAATTCCGGTGATAACACATGCCCCCTGGTTTTGGAAATATCATTTCCAAAATCATCATGCTCTTCTCTCGTCGGGTCATGTCGTGGCATCACCGTTGCAGTATCTCTTGTCTCTTCATATTTTGCAGTGAGGAGCCATGATGCCGATAATGGAGGCAGCGAGGATTAGTAACATGGCATCAGTGGTATGCAAACAATCGGCTCTCCTTGAACAATCGGCTCTTTATTAAAAACCCTCTTTTAATACTGAAGAAGCGTTTCTAGCCTAGCCGTTTTGCCGATAGTCGAAATCACACGATCTTTTTTTTTAAAAAAAGGAAACCGATGGCGCCGCATCGGTCTCTCTCATAAACACACCGGGTAACGTTGAGCTAGCCATCCTTCCAAACGGTAACCCGCGACCTCCATCTGCAAAGACAGAGTCAGATCCCCAAATCGTCGCCGCGAGCAGCTCCAATCCACCACCCCTACACAGATCTCGACCGCGCGGCTTCCAATTTCTTCAACGCATCTCATGGCGGAATCAGCTAACACCGGTACCACGGTTTCGGACTGAAGGTAATCCTCAACCTCCTCTCGCCGTTTGACTTTGACACGGGATTAATGCAAACGCCCGAATTAATGCCTCGTTCCGCCACTAATTTAGGTTTCGTACATTCTTCTGCCACATCCTTCTCTCGCAAATTCGATGTGCCTCGGTCCTCGTTCTTCCGAGAGCCCCGCCTCGTTAATCTCATGCGAAGCTAACGTAATCCCCTTTGTGAGCCAAAACCTAGATCTGACTTCCCGGGCCGACCGCCCGCGAGCCCGGCCCAATCCCCCGAAGGTTGGGTGGCATGGTACAAGAGGGTATCAAAATCCCACTATGCCACTTGGGAAACCATAGGAATAGCCGATGCCCTGTCATTATCGCTGTCTCCTCTTGAGAAGAATGAGAACATCTTGAAAACCATCGGCTACTTCTGGTCCGACGCACCGAACTCGTTTCATGTTTGGTCATGGCCCTATGACTCCGACCCCGCTCGGATGTGGCCATGATCACAGGGCTAGACATTGCATCTCCCAGCCTCTTCGCATTCAAGCTGCCAAAGGTCCCTTTCACTCTCTCCTCTAAAAAGAGTGTACCAGCTGGGGTGCCTATCTCAATCGTTATATGAAAACCAAAGGCCCAAGTGACAGAGAGGGAGCACACAGCCTTCTTGAACTTCTCGGTTGGAGCACTTCATATTCTCGTGGTCCGTCACTTGCTCCTACCAAGAATTACCTCTCCCCGGCCTATGAACTCGCCAAAGGCACCCAACTTGGTCTAGGCAAGTTATTCCTTGGAGAGATTTATCGATCCCTTCAACCGATGTCCGTCAAACTGTTCACCCGCAAGACAGCTTAAAACCGGCGGCCCCCGGTGGTTCATTCAACTCGTGGGCCCAACTATACTTCCAAAGCCAAATCCCGGACTTCCCATCGCTGACCAACTGCACCTTTCCGGATGAAAATGGCAAGGAAATTCGATGCACCAGCTACGGCCAAGCCCTGTATGGTCTCCCGGGTAGCAGATTGATCCCCAAGGAAGCAGCAGGGTGGTTTAAGATTTTCTTCCAGGGTTTAGACAACCCCCTGTTCCACCCTTATACTGAATCGGCAAATTTTGAAAACCCCGTCTCTTTCCGATTGGACGACTTTGCCGATGACGCCGGCACACAGCACTTGTACTCCCTCATGATTCGTCCTTGCTTTCTCCCTGTTGGCATGAGCACCTCGAACCGGATCATCAAGCCCGGTTATGAGTGTTATCAACCAGTAGTAGCGGCTCGGCAGCTTGGTCTCTGACAGGTGCCTCCACACTTCTTCCTACACCACCTGACAGCAAGTAGAGCTGAACTGCCTGACATCCTCACCGCCCAAAGGTGCTATACCTTCTTTGACGCTTTGGTCATACCAATTCCCCACGACCTCCGTTTCTCCTTCACCACCGACGGTTTTGAAACTTGGCGGTCTATGTGGAAGACCCATGTCTTCAGGAAGGCACTAGGACCGCAGCTGAAGGAGCTTGACGCCGAATATGATCCCCCTGCCGACCAGGTACCGTCACTTAAGTATTTCTTGTAACCGCCTTATGGTGATTGTCCGTGAACCGACTCTCTTCTCTTGGCAAGCAACAAGATGGCCCAGCTCCTACACAAGCCGACGGCACCCCTTTCGTCTTTCTTCCTCCGGCACCAGTGGTTCTCTTCGCCGCAGTTCGCCTCCCCGAAGAAAGTTATAATGTGAGTCAGCCCGATTTCACCGAAATCGGCTTCTAAGAGTAAAGCATCTTCGGGTCCGTTGCCCCCCGAGCCTCGACTCGTGCGAGGACGGCGGTGAGGAAGGTAGCGGCCGGGAAAACCCTGAAGCGCAAAGCTCCGGCCCAGGAAAGCTTGCGTGTAAGTTGGTTCAGACCCTGCAGGTGTTCGTCCGCTTTTTTTTCAAAGAATTTGTTCATGACGCGCTTGTATCCTTTCCTACATGCCTCTACTGAAGGATCCTCCAGCGGAGCCGAAGAAACCAGCCAGGGAGAATCGAACTCGGGTGATTCCGAGAGGTCCACTACCCGGAGTCAGACGGCTTCGCCGGCCGGCTTCCAAGAAAAGGTTGATCACCGGAACCCCCGTTCCTCGTGCCCCGACCAGATCAGGGTTACGTACGAAGCACCGCCGTGTCAAAAGGGCTCGTAAGAACCCACCAACCTCTTCATCAAGCCAGGAGGTCTCGAATGTAATGATCTTCGTGGTCACGCTTTCATGCTGTCCCGTTATCATTTGGATCGGCTAATCACTTCCTCTTGTAGGCCGCCGAAACGTCTAGCGGGGATGTTGAGGAGGTACCGAGGCCGTCCGCTACCCCGGGAGCTAGCTGCCCCGACGCCGGCGGCTGCACGAGCGGTTGATCCAACCGAGCCCCCGTAAAAGCCGATCGTTATCGCGTCGGCTGCTCCTTCTCCCTTGGGAGAGGTATGTCTCTCATCTTTGGCTCCACCAGCTCCTTGTTACCCGTTAAACTCACCGTGTTTGCCTTATCGTGGTTGTGATCTCTCGAGCTTGCTTTCGTTCGACCCAAAGATCCATCGATCCCGTTCCTTCCAAGGCAAGTGGGGAGCCGGATATCAGCACGGTCCGTGGCCAGCTCCAGCGCCTCAAGGACTTGCTCTCTACCTCTATTGAGGCTCTGATTGAGAATTCCGAGGAAGTCAAAGGCATCCTCGAGGATATCCATCCTCATCTCCCTATGACCCTGCAAGTGAAGCTTTGGCCCGCTGTCACCCTGCCGGTCTTTAAGTCACGGGTGCAATCAGCTCGCCAAAGGATTACTCTTCGCCACTCCCAACTTCCGCTGAGAGCCGACATTGCCGAGAAGTGCCGACGGCTCAATGAGAAGAAGGCTGCTCTGGACGCCAAGACGGATACTTTCGGTCTTGCGCAAGGAGCTGGAGGACCTTGAAGAGAGGGTAAGGGTGACCAAACGGCTCATCCAAGACAAGGAGGCCCTTGTTGCCCGCTCTGAAGAAGAAGCAAAAGGTCTCACAGCCGATCCGAAGACCGATCCGGCTGAAATCCGTTCCCCGAGCAATCAGCCGGTGACGGGCAAAGACGCGGATGACGAGGCTGAGATCGCCGAGGCGGAACGCATCCGTGTTGATGCCATCATCGCCCTTGGTGTGTTTCTTCGCAGGGCCTTCATAGACAGATGATTCGCTCTCGAGGGCCTTGATGTGTTAATCGCTACGTTTGCAACGTTTTGCTTCTCTCCTCCTTTTTTTTTTTTACTGGCCGATTTCCCACCGGCTAACATTTACCATCTGTCTGGTGTGGTGACCATATGCCTCCCTCGAGCCGAATCTGTCTGGTAACTACAGATATCGGCTTTGCGTGTACTCGCACGTCAGCTCCGTTGGGATTCGTGTAGCCGACGTGGTCGCTGTTCGTTAGATCGTTGTTGGACCCAAGCAAACCGTGTGGTGAACATAATCTTCGCCGGCTCGCTGGGTCAACGCCCTCTCATGAAGGTATCGTAGTTCCCCTCGTGTAAATCTAGGGCCCTAGGCCCCGTCGGGAGGACGAGCAATGTGTTTCGCATCAGCCGAAGTCTCGCCATCGGCTTTCCTCTGCTTGGTAGTCGGGACTGGGATGGCAACTCTCCTTGATGAGTCCCAAGAGCTGGTCCTGACGGCGAGTACTGGTGGCTCGTGAACTCCTGGATCACGCGCAGAGCGACACGCTCCAACACGTTGACCAAGTTCTCAGAGTAGCGGTGTAGTGAGTGAGCCACCGTGTAGTTGATCTCTCGCCGCGCACCCCGGTGCGTTCCTCCGACGGGGTAGAGAGGTCTATCCCATCGAGCGCACCTTGCGGTGAGAACCCCTTCCATCCGATGCCACCGGAACGGGTTCTCCGAAAAGAGCCGATGAGGTCGGCTTCGAGGGTAGCCTTGATCTCGTTGTATTGCTTCTTGAGGTCGTCGGTAGATCCCCGTAGGTGATCGGGCGTGCCGTCCGCCATCTCGGATGTAGATGGCGATGTGGTTGATGTAGACGATTGTGTCCCACCGAGCGTGCCGTGAATGTGTTGATCGCCAAAACCCACCGGCGGGCAGCGGCCTTGTCAACACCGTAGAGCCGGGAAGAGCCTAGAGCTGCGGCTGGCCGAGACCCCTCCGAGCGACGGCCCGCAATGCTCTTCTCGGTCACACGCGGCGTTGCGAAGTGCAAGGGCGTGCCACCTGACCTATACCTGGTCGGGAAGGTGATGAGGATGCCTCGCTTAGTTTCCTGCAGGGCATACATGTAAACGTTAAATACGAGCCTCGATCGGCTCTCGAGTTATCTCGTGAATCGGCTCAAAGAGCCGATCCACCCATGATCCGTACGGGGTGCACGAATACTTGGTGGTCCCGCTTGATCAAGATGAAGCTAATGAGATCTACGACGATTTAGGGTTTTCACCGCATAATCGGATCATCCTACTCCAGAGTTGGGCCTTGCGGCCACGCACGGTGCTCGTAAGCCGATCCTAAACAAGGCCAAAAACCAACATGAAGTTGATCCTAGGAACATCCCGTTTAGGACTTGCGAACGCCACCCTACGTGCCACCGGATCCTCCCCCTTTGTAAGGCCTAACTATTGCGGATATTAAACTAATCCTTGTAGAACAAGGAGCAATCGTAACGGATCAGATCTACTAAATAATGATCAAGCGGGTGCCGCCCCACACCCGAGATAGGCGTGAGGGCGGCTAGATATGCAAGGGTTGCACTACGTAAGCATGCTTAAACGAAGAACAATGCTAACCCTAACACATCTAATGATAACTACGTTGCTCGCCATCAAAAACGCTTCAGCACGAGCCACGCATGGAACAACGTGGGCTTGTGCTGCCTAGATCGCAAGATGCGATCTAGTCGGCATGTCGCTACCCGATAGAAACCCTCGAGACGAAGGAGTTGGCGATGCGCCGAGATTGGTTTGTTTTTGGGGTTGAACGTGAGTTGTTGTTTATTCCATAAACCCTAGGTACATATTTATAGTCCAGGGGACTTTCTAATGTGGGCGTGCACTAAACCGTGCACGAGTAAGATTCTATCTCTAAACTAAAATACGATCTAATATGTTACAGATACACGGGCAATTAAGCCCAACTTGGTATAAAAGGCCGATCTACGTATTCCTCCATGTATATATATATCTTCAGACCATCTTGATCGCGGCCCACCTCTGACTTGGTCAAATTCTGGTGATAACAGTCTCTAAAGTGCCTAAACCAAAGAAATATTATTATAGGCCTAAAATTGACAAAGCCCTTAGTATACCTACAGATGGGGGAGCTCATGATATCGATGCTCCATCTCTCGATAATACTTGATATACACTTTCTGCGCCTAGCTGAAAGGCGTTAAAGAAAAGCGCTTATGGGAGACAACCCATGTTTTTACTACAATATTTTTGGTTTATATTTGAGTCTTGGAAGTTGTTTACTACTGTAGCAACCTCTCCTTATCTTAGTTTTGTGTTTTTTTGTGCCAAGTAAAGTCTTTGATAGTAAAGTGAATACTAGATTTGGATTACTGCGCAGAAACAGATTTCTTTGCTGTCACGAATCTGGGTCTAATTATCTGTAGGCAACTCAGAAAATTATGCAAATTTACGTGAGTGATCCTCAGATATGTACGCAACTTTCATTCAATTTGGGCATTTTCATTTAAGCAAATCTGGTGCCTCAATAAAATCCATCTTTACGGACTGTTCTGTTTTGACAGATTCTGCCTTTTATTTCGCATTGCCTCTTTTGCTATGTTGGATGAATTTCTTTGATCCATTAATGTCCAGTAGCTTTATGCAATGTCCAGAAGTGTTAAGAATGATTGTGTCACCTCTGAACATGTTAATTTTTATTGTACACTAACCCTCTAATGAGTTGTTTCGAGTTTGGTGTGGAGGAAGTTTTCAAGGATCAAGAGAGGAGAATGATGCAATATGATCAAGAAGAGTGAAAGCTCTAAGCTTGGGGATTCCCGGTGGTTCACCCCTGCATATTTTAAGAAGACTCAAGCGTCTAAGCTTGGGGATGCCCAAGGCATCCCCTTCTTCATCGACAACATTATCGGGTTCCTCCCTGAAACTATATTTTTATTCCATCACATCTTATGTGCTTTGCTTGAAGCGTCGGTTTGTTTTTGTTTTTGTTTTTGTTTGAATAAATGGATCCTAGCATTCATTGTGTGGGAGAGAGACACGCTCCGCTGTTGCATATGGACAAGTATGTCCTTAGGCTTTACTCATAGTATTCATGGCGAAGGTTGAATCTTCTTCGTTAAATTGTTATATGGTTGGAATCGGGAAATGCTACATGTGGTAATTCTAAAATGTCTTGAATAATTTGATACTTGGCAATTGTTGTGCTCATGTTTAAGCTCTTGCATCATATACTTTGCACCCATTAATGAAGAAACACCTAGAGCCTGCTAATTTGGTTTGCATATTTGGTCTCTCTAAAGTCTAGATAATATCTAGTATTGAGTTTTGAACAACAAGGAAGACGGTGTAGAGTCTTATAATGTTTACAATATGTCTTTTATGTGAGTTTTGCTGCACCGGTTCATCCTTGTGTTTGTTTCAAATAACATTGCTAGCCTAAACCTTGTATCGAGAGGGAATACTTCTCATGCATCCAAAATCCTTGAGCCAACCACTATGCCATTTGTGTCCACCATACCTACCTACTACATGGTATTTCTCCGCCATTCCAAAGTAAATTGCTTGAGTGCTACCTTTAAAATTTCCATTCTTCACCTTTGCAATATATAGCTCATGGGACAAATAGCTTAAAAACTATTGTGGTATTGAATATGTACTTATGCACTTTATCTCTTATTAAGTTGCTTGTTGTGCGATAACCATGTTCCCGGGGACGCCATCAACTACTCTTTGTTGAATATCATGTGAGTTGCTATGCATGTCCGTCTTGTCTGAAGTAAGAGAGATCTACCACTTTAATGGTTGGAGCATGCATATTGTTAGAGAAGAACATTGGGCCGCTAACTAAAGCCATGAATCATGGTGGAAGTTTCAGTTTTGGACATATATCCTCAATCTCATATGAGAATACTAATTGTTGCTACATGCTTATGCATTAAAGAGGAGTCCATTATCTCGTTGTCCATGTTGTCCCGGTATGGATGTCTAAGTTGAGAATAATCAAAAGCGAGAAATCCAAAATGCGAGCTTTCTCCTTAGACCTTTGTACAGGCGGCATGGAGGTACCCCATTGTGACACTTGGTTAAAACATGTGTATTGCGATGATCCGGTAGTCCAAGCTAATTAGGACAAGGTGCGGGCACTATTAGTATACTATGCATGAGGCTTGCAACTTGTAAGATATAATTTACATGATACATATGCTTTATTACTACCGTTGACAAAATTGTTTCTTGTTTTCAAAATAAAAGCTCTAGCACAAATATAGCAATCGATGCTTTCCTCTTTGAAGGACCTTTCTTTTACTTTCATGTTGAGTCAGTTCACCTATTTCTCTCCACCTCAAGAAGCAAACACTTGTGTGAACTGTGCATTGATTCCTACATACTTGCATATTGCACTTGTTATATTACTCTATGTTGACAATTATCCATGAGATACACATGTTACAAGTTGAAAGCAACCGCTGAAACTTAATCTTCCTTTGTGTTGCTTCAATACCTTTACTTTGATTTATTGCTTTATGAGTTAACTCTTATGCAAGACTTATTGATGCTTGTCTTTATGTACTATTCATGAAAAGTCTTTGCTTTATGATTCAGTTGTTTACTCATGTCATTACCATTGTTTTGATCGCTGCATTCATTACATATGCTTACAATAGTATGATCAAGGTTATGATGGCATGTCACTCCAGAAATTATCCGTAGTTATCGTTTACCTGCTCGGGACGAGCGAGAACTAAGCTTGGGGATGCTGATACGTCTCCGACGTATCGATAATTTCTTATGTTCCATGCCACATTATTGATGATATCTACATGTTTTATACACATTATATGTCGTATTTATGCATTTTCCGGCACTAACCTATTAACAAGATGCCGAAGAGCCAGTTGCTGTTTTCTGCTGTTTTTGGTTTCAGAAATCCTAGTAAAGAAATATTCTCGGAATTGAACGAAATAAACGCCCAGGGTCCTATTTTTGCACGAAGCTTCCAGAAGACCGAGGGGGAAAGGAAGTGGGGCCACGAGGCACCGACACCATAGGGCGGCGCGGCCTGGCCCTTGGCCGCGCCGACCTGGTGTGTGGGGCCCTCGTGTGGCCCCCCGCGTTGCCCTTCCGCCTACAAATAGCCTTCGTCGCGAAGCCCCCAGTACCGAGAGCCACGATACGGAAAACCTTACTGAGACGCCGCCGCCGCCAATCCCATCTCGGGGGATTCTGGAGATCACCTCCGGCACCCTGCCGGAGAGGGGATTCATCTCCCGGAGGACTCTTCACCGCCATGGTCGCCTCCGGAGTGATGAGTGAGTAGTTCACCCCTGGACTATGGGTCCATAGCAGTAGCTAGATGGTTGTCTTCTCCTCATGTGCTTCATTGTCGGATCTTGTGAGCTGCCTAACATGATCAAGATCATCTATCCGTAATTCTATATGTTGTGTTTGTCGGGATCCGATGGATAGAGAATACTATGTTATGTTGATTATCAATCTATTACCTATGTGTTGTTTATGATCTTGCATGCTCTCCGTTATTAGTAGAGGCTCCGGCCAAGTTTTTGCTCTTAACTCCAAGAGGGAGTATTTATGCTCGATAGTGGGTTCATGCCTCCATTAAATCCGGGACGAGTGACGTAAAGTTCTAAGGTTGTGGATGTGCTTGTTGCCACTAGGGATAAAACATTGATGCTATGTCCGAGGATGTAGTTATTGATTACATTACGCACCATACTTAATGCAATTGTCCGTTGTTTTACAACTTAATACTCGGAAGGGGTTCGGATGATAACCTCGAAGGTGGACTTTTTAGGCATAGATGCATGCTTGGATAGCGGTCTATGTACTTTGTCGTAATGCCCAATTAAATCTCACTATACTCATCATGTCATGTATGTGCATTGTTATGCCCTCTCTATTTGTCAATTGCCCGACTGTAATTTGTTCACCCAACATGCTATCTTATGGGAGAGACACCTCTAGTGAACTGTGGACCCCGGTCCAATCTTTTATACTGGAATACAAATCTGCTGCAATACTTGTTTTACTGTTCTCTGCAAACAATCATCATCCACACTATACATCTAATCCTTTGTTACAGCAAGCCGGTGAGATTGACAACCTCACTCGTTTCGTTGGGGCAAAGTACTTTGGTTGTGTTGTGCAGGTTCCACGTTGGCGTCGGAATCCCTGGTGTTGCGCCGCACTACATCCCGCCGCCATCAACCTTCAACGTGCTTCTTGGCTCCTCCTGGTTCGATAAACCTTGGTTTCTTTCTGAGGGAAAACTTGCTGATGTGCGCATCATACCTTCCTCTTGGGGTTCCCAACGAACGTGTGAGTCCAACACGCCATCACACCGTTCCACTCATATTACATCCCTCAGAGCGGTACAACAGAAACATATGCGAGTCCAAGGTATGTCTATAGAAGGATACACAATCTGTTTACATAAGATCAACACAGCCTCCTACTTTACAGTGAGGTAAAACATCATATAAAAGCTCCAGAAGAACGACTCGTAGTCTAACTTATTGCTAACTCAAACTTAAGAGCTACTTGGCTGGCTATAGAATTCTAGCTACTTAGGTGCTAGGATTAGGGAAAGGTTCCCTTCTATTACTAATCTAAGTTTCCACTTTAGCTGATGCAGAAGTTGACTCTATTGACTTCTTTGATCGTATTCTTCATCTTATTGCAGTGGACTCCTTTGTCTTGTAGTTCCACGGTAGTTTCTCCTTCGGTGCCTTGATCTAAGAAGGGGGTTCAAATGGGAGGGAATGAGTACGAGCGTACTCGGCAAGTTCATATTAGGAAATAGGTGTATCATGCACTAGCTACAGCCATAGACCAGAAAGTCATAGGCCAATGCAAGTTTTCATAAGCATTTCTTCAAAAGGTTTATTTTATTCTGAAAACTATGCCCGTCAGTCTTCACAGGTTGACTAGAACTTCATGGAGTTCCTTTCCTGCCGCGTTCGTAGTTCCCTTCCCGGAACAGGGAGTGACAGTCACAATTCAGTATCCTCTGCAGAGGTGCGTTACTTTTCCCATAAGAGACCTTATCCTTGTTACCAACCAGGTGCAAGCTTTCCCATCCACACTTCCTTTGGTGTGAGGCCAGGTGTAAGATCCAAGCCCACACCGCCTTCTCCGCGACTGCAAACCCACCCTTTTGTCCGACCCTACACCCCCAGTAGACTTCTCCCGATAATACGGCTTTACTCACGGTGTACTCCGGACAATCCATCATAGACCGTAGAGCTAACATCACTAATGGATGGGGATTTAAAAGGCTATCCCAACCTACGGCGGTGCCTCCAACACCTCGCAGCTCTACCAGTCCGTTGGCGTGCGAAGGGAAAAGATACGACTGACTTCCCCGCAGCCATTATAGATCTTATGATCAACGCGATTTGTACGGCGCTAGAATCACTGGACGGCATTGGTACTTAGTCCTAGATGAGTAGTACCCATGCAATGGAACCTCCACCATATCAACACATACCATGGTTACATTGCCCACCACATAGTCATATTCATAATTGTAAAATAATACTTTGCTTTTCAATGCATGAGTGATAAGTATAGTACTTTGCATATAGTTTGATACAAATAATCAAATGACATGAGCAAGCGATGAACTTGCCTTTCTTGACTGCAAGATTATGCAGGAAAAAGCTTCGATACGTGATAACTCCATATTCTGAAATACCATCATCGTCCGGTAAGGACAATGTTTAAAGAACTGGCAATAATGCTATAATGCATAGTATGAGATGCAATCGTCCCGGGCGTAACCTAACCTCGATGATTTAGGATGTAAGAGTTGTAAAGATTTCTTTAGGGTTGGTTGCACTTTTAGAATGGTTCTCAAACAAGGTTCTTATTAGGGTTTGGTTATATTAGCATTATATCCAAGTGATATAAGACATCATAACAAACATACACATAAAGAGTAGTGGTGGAATAATATATAAAGAACAGTTGTCAATTTTAGGTTCTACGGAACATGGTTGATGATTACTTATACTATACTTCAAAAGAATAACTTTTGAAGAACATGTTAATTAAGAATTAATGAGTATTTCAAAGAAGGATTAGGGCTTCTAAGGTTTGATTGACATTTGTACTTCAAAAGAATAACTTTTGAAGAACAAGTTAAATAAGAATATGAACTACTATACATAGGAGCTATGGCTTTCTAGGGTTTACTATTGGATTCATTTAGTTCACTAATAGGAACTAGTTGGGTTCTTTAAGTAGAATGGGTTTATATGTAGCAGGTATTGATAGGGTTATTACCATGGTTTCCCATATACATCATATCAAAGGATGGTTATTAAGATGGTTCCATAGGTTTTCTATTAGGTTTACTATGGCTTCATATTTGCTTTACCAAATAATCTCTAATGGTTTCTAAACTAAGTGGCTTATCATTTCCTAAGTAGGGTTTAGTGGAATAGAAGCATGTGTTGTGTATTGCTACATAAGGTTGGTACTAGGGTTTATCTTATGGTTCTACTAGGGTTTAATGATTGAGGTTTATTCTAATGGTGTGGTATAATGGAGTGGTGATCAATGGTACTAATCCAATTAACAAGCTAGGGTTTGCATCTAGGTGGCACTAGTGAATCATATAGGTTTAAACTAAGAATATGGACATGAAATGATAATCTCATGTGACTTGGTTTTATGATAGTAGATCATAAGTATGCATTCATTGGTCACATATTATGGTTCTTTATGCAAGGGGAAATTCACATGATCACATGTGATAAGCAACTAGGGTTTTAGGGTTAAAGCATTTTCAAATGATCACATAAAATAATGGGATCCAGATTCTAACTTATAATAAAACTAGGGTTTCTAAATTATGATCCAATTCTTAAAGTAATACTTGGTACTAGAATTAATGTGATTAAGTACTTGAAATATAGTTATTAATAACTTTAACATGCTATTAATTTTTAGAGGGTTTAAGAATTAAAATAATTACTAGTTAGGGTTTAATTAGAAACTAGGGTTTCCTAATTATTGTTAGGTTTTAAGATAATGACTTGTTAACTAAAGATGTTTAAGAAAACAAGTTTTGAATTACCAAACAAATATGGGCTTATAGTATTTTCTTGAGTTATTTTATTTAAGAAAGTAGTAAATTAGCAATTTGCAAATTATGGTTGATAAATTATCACTAATATTTAAGTGGATGTAATTATGATAAAGAAAACTAATCTTAATATTTTATTTAGTTACTGAATAGCTAATATTTATTTTTTTAAACTTCACTAATTATTGAATTTAAATTAGAGTTAAAACAAATGAAATGGCATAATTAATAAGGTTTAAAATAATTAAATTTTTATTTTGACACACATTTTATTTTATATTTTATTTGAATAGAGTTTATTTTTGTGAGCAGTTTGATATATTATTCATATTTTTCTGAGTTGAAATGAATTTTATATGATTTTGCAAAGTTTCAACAATTTACTAGTTTTTAAATTAAACAAAAATGCTAAACATACCGATTCGTAACCTAGCTACGGTCACTGACCAGTGGGACCTATGGCCACGTCGAATGCCACGCAAGCAAGGACCAGTCACAGTTGACTGAGGCTGTTGACCTCACCGACGTTTAAACACCGGCGGTCAGCTGAAGGCAGCGCCGCCGATTTACTGCCTCCCGGGACGCGCAACTAGGTGCATTCGAACGAGTACTGCAAGGCAAAGCGAATGGTGGTGGTGGTTTCCGCGGGGACTCATCGGAATCATGTCGGAAAACATGTCCCGCGACGGTGCTCTCCGGTGAACTATCGATCGAGGGCTACAGAGGGTTCTAGGAAGCAAGATCCGGCTCTTCAGATGCGCAAGCTTACCCTGAACATGATGGCGTGGTCGACGACGACGACTGCTGACGGAGACGAGCTCGATTTCACCATTTTCTGGTTAAGGTGTTTGAACAACAAGGAGACGATGTAAAGTCTTATAATACTTACAATATGTTCATATGTGAGCTTTGCTCGCACCTTTTATACTTGAGTTTGCTTCAAACAACCTTGCTAGCCTAGCCTTGTATTGAGAGGAATTCTTCTCGTGCATCCAAATCCTTGAGCCAAAAACTATGCCATTTGTGTCCACCATACCTACCTACTACATGGTGTTGTCCGCCATTCCAAAGTACATTACTTGAGTGCTACCTTTAAAAATTCTATCCTTTGTCTTTGCAATATATAGCTCATGGGAAAAATAGCCTTAAAAACTATTGTGGTGAAGAATATGTACTTATGTGTCTTATTTCTTAATAAGTTGCTTGTTGAGCGGTAACCATGTTTACGGGGACGCCATCAACTATCACCTTTGTTGAATATCATGTGAGTTGCTATGCATGTTCGTCTTGTCTGAAGTAAGGGCGATTTTCATGATCAAATGGTTTGAGTATGCATATTGTTAGAGAAGAACATTGGGCCACTAACTAAAGCCATGAATCATGGTGGAAGTTTCGGTTTGGACAATTAATCCTCAATCTCTTATGAGAATATTATCTGTTGTTGAATGCTTATGCATTAAAGAGGAGTCCATTATCTGTTGTCTATGTTGTCCCGGTATGGATGTCTAAGTTGAGAATAATCAAAAGCGAGAAATCCAATGCGAGCTTTCTCCTTAGACCTTTGTATCGGCGGCATAGAGGTACCCCTTTGTGACACTTGGTTGAAACATATGCTATGCAATGATAATCCATGATAATCCAAGCTAATTAGGACAAGGTGCGAGCACTATTGGTAATCTATGCATGAGGCTTGCAACTTATAGGATATCTTATACATAATACATATGATTTATTACTACCGTTGACAAAATTGTTTCTATGTTTTCAAAATGAAAAGCTCTAGCACAAAAATAGTAATCCATGCTTCCCTCTGCGAAGGGCCTATCTTCTACTTTATTGTTGAGTCAGTTTACCTACTTCCTTCTATCTTAGAAGCAAACACTTGTATCAACTGTGTACATTGATTCTTACATGTTTACCTATTGCACTTGTTATATTACTTTGTGTTGACAATTATCCATGAGATAAATATGTTGAAGTTGAAAGCAACCGCTGAAACTTATATCTTCCTTTGTGTTGTTTCAAAGTTTTCTACTAAGAATTTATTGCTTTATGAGTAACTCTTATGCAAGTCTTATTGATGCTTGTCTTGAAAGTATTATTCATGAAAAGTCTTTGCTATATGATTCAGTTGTTTATTCATTATCTTCACCATTGCTTCGAATCGCTGCATTCATCTCATATGCTTTACAATAGTATTGATCAAGATTATGATAGCATGTCACTTCGAAATTATCCTTGTTATCGTTTACCTACTCGAGGGCGAGTAGGAACTAAGCTTGGGGATGCTTGATACGTCTCAGACGTATCTATAATTTCTTATGTTCCATGCTACTTTTATGATGATACTCACATGTTTTATACACATTATATGTCATTATTATGCATTTTCCGGCACTAACCTATTGACGAGATGCCAAAGAGCCAGTTGATGTTTTCTGCTGTTTTTGGTTTCAGAAATCCTACAAAGGAAATATTCTCGGAATTGGACGAAATCAACGCCCAGTATCTTATTATTCCACGAAGCTTCCAGAGCACCGAAGAAGGACCAGAGGGGAGCCAGGGGGCCCACACGCCAGGGCGGCGCGGCCAAGGGGTGGGGCGCGCCCCCCTATTGTGTGGCCCCACCAGGGCCCCTCCGAGGCTGCCCTTCCGCCTACTTAAGGTCTCCGTCGCGAAAACCCTAAACCAATAAGCCACGATACGAGAAAAGTTCCAGAGCCGCCGCCATCGCGAAGCCAAGATTCGGGGGACAGAAGTCTCTGTTCCGGCACGCCGCCGGGACGGGGAAGTGCCCCCGGAAGGCATATCCATTGACACCACCACCATCTTCATCGCCGCTGCTGTCTCCTATGATGAGGAGGGAGTAGTTCTTCCCCGAGGCTAAGGGCTGTACCGTAGCTATGTGGTTCATCTCTCTCTCCCATGTGATCTTTATGTGATCATGAGCTTTGTGATCTAGTTGAATATCATCTATGTGCTACTCTAGTGATGTTATTAAAGTACTCTATTCCTCCTCCATGATGTAATGGTGATAGTGTGTGCATCATGTAGTACTTGGCGTAGGTTATGATTGTGATCTCTTGTAGATTGTGAAGTTAACTATTACTATGATAGTATTGATGTGATCTATTCCCCCTTTCATAGCCTGATGGTGACATTGTGCATGCTATGTTAGTACTCGGTATAATTGCAATGGTCTATCATGCACTCTAAGGTTATTTAAATATGAACATCGAATGTTGTGGAGCTTGTTAACTCCGGCATTGAGGTGCTCTTGTAGCCCTACACAATGAATGGTGTTTGTCATCCAACAAGAGAGTGTAGAGAAAGTAGTATTTGTTTATTCAGTTATGTGATCAATGTTGAGAGTGTCCACTAGTGAAAGTATGATCCCTAGGCCTTGTTTACACCACGGAGAATTGCCTCCCACGCCAGCAAGCTATTTTCCGGCACCGTTTATTTACTCGTTCTGCTACATGTTCGTTTATCGCATCTTTACTTCCTGCAATATTACCACCATCTATACCAACTGTGTTTTACTATCTCTTCGCCGAACTAGTGCACCTATACATCTGACAAGTGTATTAGGTGTGTTGGGGACACAAGAGACTTCTTGTATCGTGATTGCAGGGTTGCTTGAGAGGGATATCTTTGTCCTCTACCTCCCTGAGTTCGATAAACCTTGGGTGATCCACTTAAGGGAAACTTGCTGCTGTTCTAGAAACCTCTGCTCTTGGAGGCCCAACACTGTCTACAGGAATAGAAGCGTGCGTAGACATCACATTGCATTTGGTGCATCGGTTTGACTTCTCCGCGGTGATACATGGAGGTGAAAGTTCGTGAGATACTCACTTCGGGAGCTTGTTCCTCTTGGGTCTTTGGACCCTAGACGGCTTAGTGGTCTTTGTGGTCTTTGTGGTGTTCTTGGGGACTCCAATTAAGTTGTGGAGATTCTTCAAGGGCAAGGCCTTTGTGGCGATTTATTGGGAGCCTCCAATTAAGTTGTGGAGATAGCCCCAAGCTTTGTGCGGGTTCGGTGACCACCCTAAGGTTCCATAGTGGATCGAGGACATCCCTTTTGGTGGGAATTCTCGAGGAGAATACGGTGGCCTTCGAGCATTTGGAGTGACTTGTCCTCCACACCGCTCCAACGGAGAGTAGCACTCGCAAGAGTGTGAACTTTGGGATACATCGTTGTCTCCGCGTCACTTCGGTTATTCCTATACCCGAGCTCTTTACTTATGCACTTTACTTTGTGATAGCCTTTGTGCTTGAAGTTATATATCTTGCTATCACATAGTTGCTTGAATTGTTTAGCATAAGTTGTTGGTGCACATAGGTGAACTCTAGTTATATAGATTTTGTGCTTGACAAATTAAACGCTAGTTTTATTCCGCATTTGTTAAGCCATATTCGTAAAAGTTTTAAACCGCCTATTCACCCCCCTCTAGGCGGAATCCGTGTCCTTTCACGCGGGCCCTCGCCGGGCAACGGCGGTCCGAGATGACGCCAGAGGACCGGAGCCTCCCGGAGAATGCCCTCGACATCCCGTCCTGGGAACAGCGCTTCGGCAGCAAGCGCGCCGTCGAGCTCGCGCGGACGGACAATCCCTCGGGCGGCCGCTTCAACACCGTCGGCCGCCGTGCCTGGTGGTACGGCCACGACGTCGACGCCACGCTCCACGAGTACGGCTACCGTCCACGCCACCGCGGGCAACGGGAGACGGTCTACTTCCCGCAGGCGGCGACCATGGCACCGCCGCCTACCACGCAGAGGGCGCCGGAACGGACCGCGGCGTCCGGATCCTCCCGCACCGGATCGTCCGCCGTCGGGCGCACGCGCTCGGCCGCGCCCGCGCCTCCTTCCGGAGGCGTCGTCATCCACGATGATGCGATGCGGCGCGCTTCCTCTGCTCCGGTTCGTCGGACGATGGGGTCGGGCCGCCGCTCCCGCGTCAAGGAGGAGGACACCTCGCCACCACTTCCGCCAGCGAAGAAGAAATGGTGCGGGAAGGAGGCCGAGGCGCAGGCGGCCCTCCATGGCGACGGCGACGACGAGGAGTTCCCCGGCCAGAACTTCATCCTCGGCCGCTCCGTCGATGAAGACTATCGCCACATCGCGATCGACCCGCAGCAGGCGGCGGTGTGGTCCGCTAGGGACCACGGCGCCAACTACGTCGACCTCGTCGGACCTTCGGAGCTGCCGGCGCCAAAGGAGGAGAAGGCCGACGAGGAGGAGGCCGATGACGCCGATAGCTGGTCCTTCAAGACGTCCAACGGCGACAAACTGGACTTCAGCGCCTTCGACACCCCGTGCCGCTAGATGTTTATTTTTAGTTTTGTAGTTTCAATTCGTGTTAAATTTGTACAAATTTCGTTCGAACTATGTATGAATATCGTGTTGCAAATTTGTACTTACATTTCAAAATCTATCGGGGCCGCCAGTTTGGGGCGCCGGTGTGGGAGCAGCTCCCCCAAATGGAGGATGCTGTGCCGGCGTCCCCCAAACGGAGGTGCCGGCGCCCCTGCCGGCGCCTATTTGGGGGCTACCGGTGGAGATGCTCTAACTCAAACAAAAGATCATGAATAGTAGTGCACTGAAAGCAACTGTTTGACTTTTAGCATAGAGAAAACATAGCAAAGTGGTATTCAGCTTGTACTTTATGGAATAGCAAAACATAAATGCCAGGACACCTTTAGAGTTCAAAGGGTGACTAGATAAATAATTTGAGAACAAGCAATAACATAATCTTGAATCAATCAATAATAAATTTTGTGACTATGCACATTATACTCAGAATAAAAACTATGCTCTCTTAATTGGTGCATAAAATAACAAGATGAAGACTCAACATAAAAGTAAAAGAAAGACCCTGCACAGAGGGAAGCAAGATTACTCATGTGCTAGAGCTTCTTTTATTTTAAATGCAATAGAGGTGTTGAAAATATATTTTGAGAGATATGCATGTCTATGTCAACGAATGGCATCAAATGATCTATCATTTTTTCATGTTTAATGGCTTCAAGAGCGGCTCCCATAGAGTGAACAATAAAGTTTCTTTTCTCCTTTGTTTGAACAAGCTAAGTTCATAATTTCTCAAGTACATAGTGTTAGGAGATTTTGGTTATTGATTCATTTTATATTTTAGTGGGCTGGTGGAGCGTGCACTCCCATTGTTTCATGCATTGGTAAACACAGTCTTGAATTCTGGAGTTCTTGGGGTAAATGTGTTGTCACTGTCCATTCTCTTTCAACACAACTGGTTTATAGTTTTGTGAAGTGAACTGTCTGGCCACAGACGACCAACAAATGCAAGAGATGACCATGATTTCAGTGATAAACCCCTGTCTTGCATTGGGAGCATTATTCAGAAACGCTGTAGATAAGCTGCAGATATTAATTAGTCCACAAACTGAGCGCTACCACTGCGCCCAATGCAGCCAGGTGTGATTGTGCCATGTGAGTAATAACCAATTGGTAACAATGTTGGTGACCTCTTCCGGGACTCTTCATTAGGTGCTCGGTATGATCTCAATCTAACAACGATGTGGTTCTGCGGTGTTCTATCTGAGAAAAGGCAGTTGATTCTTTCTTATCCACTTGCCACACATCATCATGGCCTACGGTTCAGCAGCAGCTTGTTTTGCTGAATAATATCAATTTTTGAATGAGATTGTACAGGAAAACAAAGTGCCCCTGAGGGTAATGCAGATAGGCCCACGCCTTCTCTTAAGAGTTAAGAGTGGATGTGTATGTGACTCTAACAAAATATCTATATCATTGAGTATAATGAAGTAAATCATCTACACAACAATTATATCGACCTTTCTCAATGGTCAAGTGAGAGCAGTGACAGTATAAGTACAGCTACAAATAAATATACCTTCAGAAGAGAAGACCAGGCAAAGAAAGAACAATGACTGAAAATTTCTTAAAGTTGAAGTGGGCCTTTGATACTTAGATACAGTAGTGCTTCAGGTACCCTCAGTTATCCCGGTAGCACCATAAGTCCTTACATGTCTATAGCCATATTCATGAAACAGAACATCACAACCACAAAACAAAAGGCAAAGATATTGATATCAAACATCACTTTCAAAGTGGTAACTGAGATTTGAAATCCACAAGGGACCTATCCATAATGCTAAACCAGGTATCCTAAAAGTCTTCCTTAGAAGATGTGGGGCGACCTTCATAGTCCAATTTTGCTCCTAAGCTTGCCATGATAACCCTGAATTTCATCCTGATCTTCTCCATCATGTCTTGAACCTGGTTATTCTCTGGATCAGACAAAGGATAGATGCTCAGTAGTGCAGCCAGCTGTTCCATGTTCTTCCTGACTCGAGCTGAGAATGCATCTTGATCAAGGCGAATTGCTGACATCCACACATCCAAACAGCCCTGATAGAATCCCAGTTCTTCACCTATCTGGAAACCCATCTTTAAACCAACCTGCCTTCCGTCTTCCTTTCCAGACACCAAGCCATCATCATAACCATTTTTATAACCCTCTTGATAATGTGTTTGATCTAAGGTCACCGTTGGTTCAAAAATATCAATATCGTCTTTGGGCTGTTGATCCATGATATGAACCAGAGCCTAATCACGTTGAGCAATACTTGGTTCCCAAAAACTTGCAACTCCAAGAAATCTGCTCCACAAACAAAATAAATGTGGCACGATAAGTAAAACTATATGAATACATGTTAAAGGACAAGAGAAAATGCTCTAACTGAAACTATCAAGAGAGGCCCAGAGGGAAATCAAGCTTTTCCTGAAATATGACCTAAACGCTGTTGCACGTCAACTGAAGACAACCCAGATGATTTATTAAAATTTGAAAATTAAAGGACTTCAAACACATTACATACAAATAGTGAAGGGGTCCTAAATTACCAATGCATTCTTCCTTTGCCTCAAGAAGGAAACGTAGGGGAATTATCTTACTCTGTCCAACTCTTTGCTAGCTAACTAGACATTATGAAATAGTACAACTTCGACAAAAATTTCTAATAGATATAGGCTCTATTTTTTTCTGAAGTCCAGAGCCTATGGGCCACAAAATGAAAACTGTTAGGAGTACAGCCGCCTGATATCATAATTCGTTGAAAGAAGTCCACATAACCCCCTTATGTATTAGGTTTGGGGTAGAGAACCCCCCTAACTATTAACTGGTACATATGACCCCCCTAAGTATGACAAACCAGGCAAATTACCCCCTCAGGCTGGTGAGGGCTGTTTTGGCTGACATGGATAGTGGTTTTGTGCCACGTAAGGCGATTGCAGTTAACCTTCACGCGCGAAAGAAGTCGACTCTTTTCCCCACTGCTGGTACATCCGGCTGCACCGCTGCGCCACGTTCCAGAAGAAGCTCTTCGTGATTGGGACTCATAGAGGTTGCATCTGCCGCCGCCGTCCCCGATTCGTCCTCGATTCAAAAATATTGGAGCTCCTCCCTGATTCGTCCCCGATGGAAAAGGAATCGGAAAGGTTGGAGCTCCTCCGCCATTGTGCGCCCGTGCCAGGGAGAGAGAGGGGTGGAAGGAGATGAGGTGAGGAATACAGAAGCCGCGGTGATTCGTCCCCGACTGCTTCTCCGGGCTGCTCCTCCCTTTGGGCCCTTTGTCCGCCCGGTGTGCGCCCTCTCTTCGTCTCGTTCGTCCGTTTGGATGATCTGTCATCATCTCTCTGTATCCACGATTTTGACTGATAAATTGGGCATGTCAAGAAGTTCACCAGCTCCCTCAAGATTCTCGAAGCGCTCGCCCCGTTGCAAGCGGTCGGTCGATCGTCGAAACAATCCCGCATGTACTACCGGTGTTACATTCGGAACCGATGGTTTGATTACGGCTATTTCGGTGCCAACGAGAGAGAAAATGATAATTTATTCCAAATGCAAAAATTCTAGATCATCCAAACTTGAGTATAACATACATTCCAAAATTTGTTCCGCAACCGAATTTACTGAACTGTCAAAAGTACCACCTTTTTCTCTCCAACCCGATCATCCAAAATAAAAATATCTGCTAATGGTCAGTAGTTCATGGCTTCTCATCGAAGCAACTTCGTTTGTATGTAGCTCTACCGAGTTCAGTGCTAGCAGAAACTGCATGTGGTGTAGCAGAGACCTCACCGGTTTGGCTTATGCTAGATCGGCTAGCGCCGGGCATCGCTTGAAACGAGAGAACCAGCAGCAAACAAAATGCGCCGTTGGGCCTTGCCGCCGGTGCTAGCATCGCTACTCCTTCCTTCCTTACCTCCTCTCCATCCACCCCTCTCCCCGCTCGGTGCGGACACGCATCCGCTCGATGAGGGACGAATCAAGGAGGAGCTCCAACCTTTTTGATTTCTCTCCCGTCCGGGACGAATGGGGGAGGAGCTCCAATCACTCGAATCGGGGACGGCCGCGGCGGATGCAACCTCTATGAGTCCCAATCGCACTCCGGCGAGATCTCCTGGAATGTGGCGCAACGGCGGCTCGGAAGGATGTACGAGCGGCGCGAGGGAGGAGCGAAGCAGAGGAGCACGATGCGGTGCTAGAGGAGAGCGATGCGGTGTGGTACGAGGGGTTTGCACCGGACCAGGTGCGGCCTAGCTAAATACCACGGTGCACGTGGACGAAAACCACTATCAAAACAGCCCTCGCCGGCCTGAGGGGGTAATTTACCTGGTTTGTCATACTTGGGGGTCATATGTACCAGTTAATAGTTAGGGGGTTCTCTGCCCCAAACCTAATACATAGGGGGATTATGTGGACTTCTTTCTAATTCGTTCATCAGAGATCCCTCTGGTTAGATTAACCTATTGATTACATAGAGAATTCAAGTATTCAAAAAGAAGAAGAAAAATCAATTATATGACCTTGAAATTCACTATGTATTGTCTAAAGTTCCTAAATTTATCAGCAAATCTGATACGTGTTGTTGTTCACACTCCCATCTCAGATTAACCTATTGGTTACATAGAGAATAGAAGTGTTCAAACACAAGAAAGGATACCCGGAGGATTGCAGGAGGCCACCGTGGAGGTCACCCGGAGCTAGATGACGAGGCTGAGTTCGTCGGAAGGAGCTGGAGATTGTCGGGCGGAGGTGGACGTATAGCTTTGCCGGGAGGCCGGGTTTGGCGACGCGGCCGGCAAGGCAGCTCCGGCGCGTGTTTCCGGTCAGCGGCGGCGGGTTGGCCCTGGTGCGGGGCTATTGAGGATGGCTCTGGACAGAGCGGCCGATCGAGAACCACTGAAAGAGGGACAAGGGCTGCAAGGATCTATGTGTAAAATGTTATTTTTCGAGGGCAAAACTGGGAACCTGTGCGCCGCTTAAGCCTGCCTTCTCAGGCTGCAAGCGGCAGCGGGCCGTCTGCGGCGCCGCGATTTTGGCCCAGTTAAATGCATCTGCAGTTACCCACGGATTTTGTTTTTAAGAAACGGCATATGCGGGCCGGCCCGCAGATGCCACACATCGCAGCGAGCCAGGAACGCCCGAGCCTTCTTCCTCCTTCGGCTCCCCGGCTCCCCCACTGGAGCGCCGCCACGGCCACCATGGCCGCCATTCCTCCTCCGGCTCCGGGGGCCTCTCACGCTCCTTCGACTCCTTTACCACCTCCAGGGCCCCCCATCTTGGCGAATTCCTTGGCCCCTTCCTCGATTCTCTCTCTCCAGTCAACATCCCCCAAGGCCAGCGACGGGAAGCCGCGGGCTAGGCCAGCAACGGCGCCAAGCAAACTAGGTTTAGATGGCGGAGAACCACCTCCTGGAACGGACGGCGTGGGGAGGGTGGGCAGCCAAGAGATCGATGGCGGCGAACCAGAGCGTGGCAAGGACGGCGGCGGTGATGCCCAGATGCGTATAGACGTGGGCGGCGGGAAGCGGCCGCAGAGCAAGAAGCCTAACGGGAGCTCCCTCGTCCCCACCATCATCAAGGTAGCAAAAAATTGCAGACTTTTTCTGTAGTTCATCTCAGTTTATACATGCATTGTTCAGTGGTAACTAGCACAGGCATATGATACAATCTGGACAAATTAGCCATGGCTCTGTAGATATCATTGTTCAGCGAGTCAATACTAACCGAACCCAGTTCAAGGTCAATTACCAAGAGCGTTTTGGAATTCCTTTTGCTTTTATTTTTGGACATCAAATTCGTCTAGATTCACATGTATCTAGACATGTTCTACCATACATTTGATTTTACTACAGCCGTTTGATTTTAGTACCACACAGCTACTGCAACTGAGAAAGACAGAAATGACGATACACACTTTTCTTACAGCCGTTTGATTTTACTACATTTAATAATCAACCAAAGCAGGACACAACAAGCACATAGTATGCCATTCACATCTTCTGGTTTAAAGGAGCCAGAAAAATAGCCATAACTTCGCCAGCGCTACATTAGCCTGACTACTTGGCACACAGGTCCGAGACGATCAGCCTCTTATGGGGTCCATCACCATGTTTCACCCTGCAGTTTACATTCTTGTTTGGCATTGTTCACTGGTAACTAGCACAGGCATATGATATTATTTGGCTCATCGTGATCTGCTCCTATTGCTTGTTATTCGTTCTGGTGATACTACTTACAAGCTGATTCTTTTTCACTTTGATGTGTTCATTGGAGTGTTGTGCTGCATTACTTTCTTTCTTACTGATTGCAAAAGAGCACACTATAGGTACTCGTGATCTTCAGGTCTTTCTTGTATTGGAAGTGGGTACATTTTTGAATAATGATTTCTCTTTATTTCAAACATATGTTTAATAGGAATTATTGGACAGAGCCTAAAATACATAGTTCCCTTTGTTTAATAGGCATCTCAGATTCAACTGGGAGAGGGCAAGCTCTAGAATTGCATGATTCAGATTGTGTACTTTGAGTGATGTGTAGCAAATGTATGCACGGACTTGACTGACCCATGGAATGGAACTTTTTTAGCACTTGGTTTCTGTGATGAAAGTTAATGGCATCATGTGCACCTCATGGTGACCTGTGTAAATATTTTTTTAGCACTTGGTTTCTGTGATAAAGTTTGATGTGTAATCAAATATAAAGCTAGGCTGTGGAGATCGGGGCCAGGCCCAGACGGATCAGGGTAGTGTCTCTGTTTCTGCCACAAAAAACTGAAAGAGAAGGAGAGGGTCTGTGCAACGTTCTGGAACTGACAGCGAAGGAAGTGCTGGGACAGCGAAGGAACTGCTGGCACGGAGGAAAACAAACGGCCCAAGCGGTCTCCGCGAACGCACGCCAGAAATATGGGCCTGCCGCAGGTGGCCCACTAATTAGCTGCGGGCTCATGCGGGAAATATGCGGGCCTCCGCATCAGGTCCCGCTTGCACCCTGACTGCCTTCGTCTTCACTTCACCGCTCTCGGCCTCTTTCTCCTGTGGCTATGCTGATCTAGGGTTTAGTCTTGTGGCTCTAGGGTTTAGGATTGGGTAGAACCGAGCCCCCCTCCCGATCCTCTCCCATGGCGTCGTCACACCGAGTAAGTTGCCCTTCCTCATTCTCTCTCCGCGAGCGCCCGCGCGCGAATCTCCGTCGGATTATTTTTGTGGTCGATGCGTGATTGGAAACGGGTCGAATTCCAGTGCAGCGATCCGTCTCCTAATCGGAGTTTTCCCGTGCATTCGGATTGGATGGGTTCCAGTTGCTCATTTCGCGCGACTGTTTTTTCATGGTGTGCATTGTATTTGACTCGTATGTGGCATGTTGGTTATGCATATGTAGGTAAGGGTTGGGACCCTAGTTCCCTTCGCTCAAGGCAAATCTGGGCCATCGAATGCCTCACTGCTAAGCATTCCCATCTTTGAGGGTTCCAATGTCGTTGGGAGGAGTAATTTGGTGGTTGTCGACAAGAGGGTCAGCCGCAAGCATTTGAGTCTGCGCGCCTTGGCGGATGGCTCCGTCGAAGTTGTCGTGGTGAGTTTGCAGGAGGCATGCTGTTGTGTTTTAATTTCTTCTGATTCTGATTGGAAAAATAAGCTGGTTTAGTTCGATGTCGATGGGTTTGCAGGAGGGGCCAAATCCCATTGTTGTCCGGTCAGACGGGCAGGCGAGAAAGGTTTGTGCTCAGGGTAGAGCCAAGATTATCTATGATGATGTCCTGGAGCTTATTCCCGGCGATTATCTTATGAAGTATGTGGCTATGAGTGATGAGCGTAAAAGCTCCGCTTCAGTGGATTCAAATGACTTAAAGAAGGGAAAGAGGCATAGCGAGGAAGATAGCGTAGTTGCAAAGAGGAATCGGCAAGTCATGGAAGATGAGGCTTTGGCAAGAACATTGCAGGTTAGTTAACTCTGTTTGCTGTCATGAAACTTATGCCTGGATGATCTTTTTCCAATACCTTGTATTATTGTTAATTGAGAAAATTAGGCTAGGATTAGGTTTACATGATGATGAGTTCTTATCTTATATAGCTGTACTTTACCCGACAACATGAAGCTAGTGATTATTAACCTTATGTTTGTGTTTGCTCATCAGCCTCTGTTGTTTTCCTTTTCTTTTGTTGTGATTTGGATGATCACATTGAGCTTCATAAACTTATGTACACAATATTCTGGTAATCTTCGCATTGATAATACCAAAATGTATTGATGTTATTAGCAAAGATATACCAATACTAGCTGCTCATGTCATTCAGCTACTTTACTCATGTAAAGGCAAATTAAATTATGCAATTATCTAGAGTCCGGATATAATATTATTTACTTACTCAGCATTGAAACCATAATACTCCCTCTGTTCACAAATGTAAGACCTTTTAGATATTTCAAAGTGGACTAGACATGGACCAAAATGAGTGAACCTACACACTAAAACGTGTCTAGATACATGCATTTACGAAAAAAGCTAAAAGGTCTTACATTAGTGAGCGGAGGGAGTACATTTAATAGTTATGCTTTGGGGTTCCGAATTTGGGGACAACATGTGGGTGGAGATGTATATATGTATGACACTAGTTTTGACGCTTTTTTTTACTGAATATTGTTTTTATGTTCTTCAAATGCCGATGGATTGCAACTACATGTACTGGGCAATTATGGACTATTCCAATATGGTACAGGAGTCCTCTTTTGTGCACCTAGTGAACACAATTTCCATGTTCCATCACTTAGCTATAAATGAAAGGGAAAATGGAAACATTTATGAAATGAGCCATAAAGTTTCTTTGACATAAAAAGTGTTTTCTACTTTGTGCCATAGTCACCCCCTGTTTATGTGAGCGGTGGATATTTATATATTTGTACAACAAACATAATTCTTATTCATTAGTTTGTTCTATCTCTTTTTGTTTGGAAAATCTGCAAATATTTTTTATGCAACAAGTGGAATTTGAACTTCATGCGAACATTGGTGCTGACCCCATTGCTGAACTCTAATCAGGAAAGTTTTGCAGAAGAGGGTACATCTGTTCCTGGCATGGCTTGTGGTCAAGCATTAAGTTCACTTGATAGTGCTGGTTCTTCTGAGAGAAATAACAAGAGAACGCATTCTGCCGGTCCTTTGAAAGATGTACTCCCATTGACTTTTCGACTCATGCGTGTCCAAGGTCTTCCTTCATGGACTAACAGTTCCGCAGTTACCATTCAGGATGTCATTCAGGTATCATTCAGCACGAACACTTTTAGTGGAAGTTACTTGAGAGATCAGTTAATTTTGTTTAGCAGGTCATGTGACATCATTGTTTACAATAGGGTCTATTAATCAAATTATGAAATAAATGTTGCATGGGAGCTCATTCCTTGACCTTTAATAAACATGCGCGGATTTCCTGCTTGTCATTCAGTGAATCTTTATTCCATGGCATTTCACAAAAAAGATCTCAAAGAAACGTAGTTTATCATTTGTTTCGTTTTTTCCTGCATTGTCAGATTTGATCTTTAAGTTCTTACATGATGAATGAATTGCCAGGGTGATGTGCTTTTTGCTGTACTCTCAAATTATATGGTCGACATTGATTGGTTGCTTACCGGTAAGTTATTTATTATGGAAGTTGATTTTACATTAGTATGGTAAAGCTAACTATTATCAAACAGTAAACTTTTTATCTTTTTAATGGTATAGTGACGCCACTTGGTAGGTTCAAAAAGTAAACGCTGGGGATCTTCAGTTCTTTGGATCTACTGTGTGCATTATTACAACTCATTAGATTGTTTGAAATGTCATGTTTATATTGCACCACTTATGTTCATTGTATTGGCTGAATTGTAGTCCCTCCGCTATATTGAGAAATAATTCTCTACATTATTAATGAATAATATTTTATGCCCAGACTGTTGAATTGCACTCATGCTTTCTTGATGGGATGACTTTCATTGGTATGAATCCATTTTCTTACTTGGTCGATGCTAGTATCAACTTAAATCATAGGGTACCTTTTTGTATCCAGACAATCAGAGTGGCCATTTTCTGTTGGTTCGTCGAGTCATTTGGGTTATTGGCTTATTGCCTTGTGACCTTCCTTAGGTTGTTTCATGTGTATAAATGTTGAATGCTCATTCGTCTGAGCTGTTGCAGCAAATTTTTGTAACATCCTGATTTTTACGGGCTGGTTTTTTTCTTCTCTTTTCTAAAACGAAGGATGTTGCAAAGGGGTCAAGTTAATCCTGGCATGGGATTGCCGAGTAACACAGGGGGGGTTGGAAAGTCAAGTCCCGGTCCTCACAGAAGTCGTATTAGAGCCGACGTTGACCTAGTCGCGTGGCCTTAGTTAGAATGGAAAACTTTAGTACTCGTTTGTTAATAAAAATATAGTTGACAAAAATAATAGGTTTCTTTGATGTTACTTGTCTCTCTCATTTAGCATTTACAAAAAAATTGTTGTTGATTATTTTTCTCTTATTTAAATGTGCGTAGATATGGTAGTATCTTCGACGCGGCGGATCCAGGAGTTTGGGCATCTTTGACAGCAGTTTCGAGACATGTTGACGAGGTTCGGTTACAACCGTGACCCAGAAGTGTCTAGACACACCATTCGTACGCCCTCGAGTGAGGAGATTGTTAGAGCTACCTTAGTGGTGTATCTGTATCATGCACCACGTGGAAGTCGCGCGGTAGCAAGAGGACGACACCGATACAGTGCTGAAGAAGAGGACTTTGTGGATGCCACTATTCATGTCGTTCACCGAGTAATGCATGGGCTGGCGGTTACCTACCAGGATGAGCAACACAACACACCTTTCCTTTACTTTGCCTACCGAGACAATAGATGTGTAATTCGTTAGAACATGATGTACCAGAATGAAGATGATCCTACACTCGTTCGCATGATGTCACTTAATTTTGGACTAGAGCGTTGCCTAGTTGCGATCACCATTATGCTGGACGATGTCCGACACCTTTGCCATCACTACTAGGACCGAGTTGAGACGGTAGAAGAAAGGTTGGTGGAAGCTAACACAACCTTAGCTACTATTAACGCTGCACGTGAGGAGGCTGGTGAGACTTGTGGAGGACGCCATCACTGGTGCTCACGTGGAAAATGCCGTTGTATAAATTGTGCTCATCGGCGAAGGACAAGAGGACCGCTGCAGGACCTTCACCTAGTGCACAACGACAGAAGGCCAGGCACCATCCACGTATAATGGTTACTCGAACGAAGAAGAGGGGAAGACTTAGGTAGGATCACCCTTTAGATAGGATCTATAGGAACAAATTTTTTGAAGCACAAAACATGTTCAAAATATTATGAAAAAAATGACAACGCACATATATGTTACATATGCAATACCAAAAAGTTGCAGCTTCAAATTCGACATATACTTAGAGAACCAAAAAAGACAAATTTAGGTGTGAATAGTGTGAACTAGAATTCAGTCAGATCTCACACTATTCATAGTCGGATTTGTCTTTTTTATTTCTTCAAGTGTAGATCAAATTTTGAGCTGATTTTTTTTGGAGTTGTAGATACAATCCATAGGTATGTTGTATATTATTTTCAGATTTTTTCGCATGATAAAAATATGTTTTATGTGAGTTGATCCTATGATCTCACCTAATAGATAGATCCTATACAAGTCTACCCCACGAAGAAGAGCCTGTTGTGAAAAAGTGCCGTCTGACACTTTGAGCCATCTCACCACCAATCTGTCACTTCTTCCCGGGACTAGTCGGCTTGCATTGGTGGTGTGATGGCTCAAAGTGTCAGACGACGCTTCTTCACACGAAGGCTCTTCTTCGTTCGAGTAACCATTATACGTGGATGGTGCCTAGCCCTCCGTCGTTGTGCACTAGGTGCAGGGTCCTGCTGCGGTCCTCTTGTCCTTCGCCCATGAGCATGATTTGTGCAGCGGCATTTTTCCACGTGAGCACCAGTGATGCCGTCCTCCACAAGTCTCAGCAGCCTCACGTGCAGCGTTAATAGCAGCTAAGGTTGTGTTAGCTTCCACCAACCTTTCTTCTAGAGTCTCAACTCGGTCCTGGTAGTGATGGCAAAGGTGTCGAACATCGTCTAACATACCAGTGACCGCAACTAGGCGACGCTCTAGTCCAAAATTAAGCGACGTCATGCGAACGAGCGTAGGATCATCCTCATTCTGGTACATCATGTTCTGGCGGATTACACCTCCATTGTCTCGATAGGCAAAGTAACGGAAGGTGTGTTGTGTAGCTCGTCCAGGAAGGTAACAACCATCCCATGCATCGCTCGGTGAATGACATGAATAGTGGCATCCTTAAAGTCCTCTCCTTCAGTAGTGATTTGATGTCCTTTTGCTACTGCGCAACTTCCACGTAGTGCATGATTTGGATACATCACTAAGGTAGCTCCAACAATCTCCTCACTCCAGAGCGTATGAATGGTGTGGCCAGAGTCACAACCTGGTCAACATGTCTCGAAACTGTTGTCAAAGGTGCCCAAACTCCTCGATCCGCCGAGTCGAAGGTACTGCCATCTACGCACATTTGAATAAGAGAAGAATAATCATCAACAATTTTTTTGTAAATGCGAGAGTAACATTAAGGAAACCTATTATTTTTCAACTATATTTTTATTAACATACGAGTACTATAGCTTTCCATTCTAACTAAGGCCACGCGATTAGGTCAACGTCGGCTCTGATACCATTTCTGTGAGGATCGGAACTTAACTTTCCAACCCTTCTGTGTTACTCGTCAATCCCATGATTAACTTGACTGCTTTGCAACATCCTTCTCTTTCAGAAAAGAGAAAAAAAATCAATCCGTAAAAATCAGGGTATTACAATTTTTAAGAATAAAAACTTATATGTGTTGATGTACTTGTTAAATATATTGGACAGTAATGCAAGACTACATAAATAAGCAAGATATATATACCTACCCTTCCTTATGTTATGTTGTCTTTTTTTCAATATTTCTTCTATCTTCTTAGTGAAGTTGTGATTCCCAGATTGTTAGGTTTATATATTGTGAGATGCCATTGCATCTTTTCTCCTCATTATGTAGATCATTTTGTAATGTGATCAGATATTCCATGTTGCAGCATGTCCAAGTCTAAGGAAAGTTCCACATGTCCTAGTTCTCCATGGAGAGGATGGTGCTTCATTGGAGCATTTGAAGGTGGCAAAATTGCTTAAACAATTCATTATCTTGTTTTATTTTCTTATTTCATGTTACTGCATGCTTGGGTACAGAAATCAAAGCCTGCTAATTGGATCCTTCACAAGCCTCCGCTCCCAATTTCATTTGGAACACATCATTCAAAGGCCATGCTGCTTGTATATCCTCAAGGGATTCGTGTTGTTGTTCACACTGCAAATTTGATACATGTTGACTGGAATAACAAAAGTCAGGGACTATGGACGCAAGATTTTCCCTGGAAAGATGCAAATGATATGAATACAAATATTTCTTTTGAGAATGACCTGGTTGATTATCTCAGGGCACTTAAGGTAGCATGGTATTCTCTTTGCTTCTAGAATATTTAATCGATTGTTATTTCAATACTCACCTAAAAAAACTCTTGTTTCAATACACTCATTGTGTTCAATAACTTAATTGTTATTTTCAGTACCTTCAAATTTGAAATTTATTATCAACATATTGAAAGGAACAGTCACTCAACCTTACCTGAAAACGAATGGAGTAAATAACTATGTGCAGCTTTAAAAAGTCAAAACATTCATAATAGGCACTAGGAACTTGTGTTTGTATCTGGTGGTGTACTACTACATAATATATTTATGGATATAGTAAAGTAGTTTGGATGGGGAAATATTTACTTGCTTTCAGTCGGATTAAGGTCTAGGAGTCAATGGAAACACTGATCTGTTATGAACTTATAATTATAATGACATAGTACTTAGTACATGATTTTTATCATATCTGTTGCGAAAATTAGTCAGTCGTGTATAACCGATGTCATGTCTCACGTTCATCATAAAATATGACTTAAACAAGTTCAATGGGTTTTCTACAGATCATGAAACATGATCTGGTCTTGCATGGAACTTTGTTCTGTAGCAACTTTTATCCTTCTCTCTGATAAATCCTAGTGTAATTTAGTATCTTTGAACTGTTTGGCTTTCACAGATCATATCCAGATAGCTTATCTTGAAAGTTTCTAGCTTTTAGCCTGTTAGAAACCCCTCCCTATAGTTGATTCCATCTGCTACTTTGCATTACTTTGTCCCTGTAGTTGAATTTTGACCAACTCTATCTTGTCTATGATGATGCAGTGGCCTGAGTTCAGGTTAAATCTCCCAGTTGCTGGTGATGTCAACATCAATGCAGCATTCTTTAGGAAATTTGATTATAGTAGCTCAACGGTTGGTATATTTCTTTAATCTTGCATTTACTTTTAAGCCTTGTGAGACAGTGAGACACGCTGAATCATAAACATGTGTTCATTTTTCAAATTATTATCCTTACATAGGATGAAAAGGGAAATGAAAAGAAAACGGCCATTGGCTTATCAAATGAAGTAGCGTTCTGTTAAATGTCAGTTATTGACTTTGTGCTAGGATTCTATTAACTCTGGATTTGCTTGATAAATGATGGCAATTTCTAAATCATGTGGCCACTAGCACTGAATTATGTTATCTATGTGCACTGTGAATCATATACCGCTTCATCTGAAAGTCTGCTGCCTCTCTTACCAGCTATATACCACATTCATACAAAATGACTGCAATGTTCCATTTATTATCCATTTTTAGATCCTTTGATTGGGTGTCTTGTACCATTGTGGCAGTTTTTGAAATTAATCTTACCATGCATTTTTCTAGATGACTGCATTACATGTTAGAAGGTGTGATGTGTTGTTTTGTCTTCCACCCTTGCCTGGGCAAGCACCCAATTCCTACAAAACAGCCACTGCTCTTCAACCATGATTGTGCGGCTACTTTCTGTAGTTTATACTTAAATGTTGAAACATATCTGACCACTATAGCACACATGTAGCTCATACCTTTTCCCCTTGTGTTATCATTAATTAGTCTCGGCTAACTTCTGCAGGTCAGGTTGATCGGGTCTGTTCCTGGTTATCACGTGGGCCCCAATATGAAAAGGTGGGGCCATATGAAGCTTAGGAGTGTTCTTGAAGAGTGTGTATTTGAAAAGCAATTTTGTAAGTCACCACTTATTTATCAGGTACGTTTCCTTGCGATCCATCTATCAATTTGTTAGGGCATGCAACTTGGCAAGCTGTGATAAATAAACTTAATAACTTTTACTTTATCCATGATTTTTTTAAATAAACAACTTAAATTGATATGCTGCCAAACTTGGTGCCTGGCTAGCAGCCTTGTCGTGTATTGGAAAAATCAGTACCTGACTCACAATTTCATAGCACTCAGTATTAAGCTGTCATTTATTGTACTGGTGGACAACAGAGCATAGCAAGTATAGTAATTTTTATGTTGTACTATAGGAGCATGTAAAATGAGTGGTCTGCATGAAACTAACATCATGCACTACCTTACAATTATAATACTATCACTTACTGTATTCCTGATAAATTTCACTAAAAACATCTGGCATTCATACTCCTTTTCATTTGTCTGAGAAGTTTATAATGCATTTGTCGTTTACTACTCATCATGTTTGAATGTCTTGAAGGATGTGTAACATGAGTTTCTTCTTGGGTCCAGTTTTCTTCCTTGGGTTCACTTGATGAGAAATGGATGAGTGAGTTTGCATGCTCGTTATCAGCTGGTAAAGCAGAGGATGGATCACCGTTGGGTATCGGTAAACCACTGATTGTCTGGCCTACAGTGGAGGATGTTAGGTGTTCAATAGAGGTATAACCCATTGTTTGGTCTTCCTTGATCTTGTTGGAATCAGTGCTGGTGCCAAAATAGTAGAAACATATAAAATATTTGTGTTCACTTTTTAGATCAATATTGGCAAGATCCATGATAACAATTTGTCTTGTCCCTTACCATCTTATTGACCTTTTTTTTGCGTGTGTTCCATATTTCATATTAGGGGTATGCAGCTGGTAGTTGCATTCCAAGTCCTCAGAAGAATGTTGAGAAAGATTTCTTGAGAAAATATTGGTCCAGGTGGAAAGCAGACCATGTAGGCCGTTGGTATGCTCTCTTTTCCTGCAGCTAAAGCTATCATGTTGGTCCAATGAAATTTTAGTGTTTACGAATCCAGTAGGATGTCATGTACCGGTTATTGACCCATTCTGCAAATTATCTGCTCCATACTATAGATTCATTTAGTTTTCAGAACAGCGCAGTAGGTTATGTAGCTAATCCCTTATGTGTTGTATACTTGCCATATGTCACAAGAAGATTTGCTTGGGCTGTTTAGTTTTCTCCCATGGTAGCCATGATTGGAAGATTTGTAACTTGGCACTTGGCAGTAAGTATACACTGATACCTGTTGTTCTTTGGCCTTTATATTTGTGTTAACTAACCTTTAAATTAATTTTTGCCAAGATATAGCACTTGAAGAGAAAGCTTTCTATTCCATATTTCCAAGTAATGGAGTATTATGAGTAATAGAGCTAAAGGATGGAGATGAGTTTCTTTTTATCCTGCAATATTCTGTCATTACACCTAAAGCAAGAAGATTGATCTACATGGCATGCCTGTGGCTTTGTGGTGTAGAGACTTACTAGTTTCATTGCATCTGGAGTGCTTGGCAAAATAAGGTCTTAAAAATCCTCTACCAGGTGGATTTTGCTTTAGTTGCAATGAATGATCCCATTATAACCTGAAAAATACAACTTCTTTGTAGTATTATTAGTATGTAATATAATCATTATGACTATATATTCTGGACTACTCAGTTCAAGTAAACATCTTTAGTTGATATCGACATCGACTGCAAAAGATTGGCATCCTTACTTTCTGAATCTTTCAGTTTTTCTTCTTTTGAACCAAGTTCTTTTACTACTGACTGAAACTGATATTCTCATCTTGATTTTTGTATCAGCCGTGCTATGCCTCACATAAAAACTTTCACTCGTTACAATGGTCAAAATATTGCGTAAGTTCTTATAGCAAGTTCTTGGATGATCATTATTGGAAGGAAAAAAAAAGTCAACTTTAACCCCTCTGCTTTCATGGAAGTCCAGATTAGACCATCCACTACAAAACTAGTTGTTCAACACGGTCATCTTTCAAAACTAGTGCGACTTTCACAGCACTGATGGTATTGGTAATGGTTTTGCTTACATGGCATCTCACTGAGCTAGGTTCGCTCCATCAGAATATTCTGAGTCATGCCAGCAAGTAAGCTTAAAAATTGACCGAGCATATATTTAAAAAATCCATTATATTCCTCTCTCTATTGGTTTTCCTCTTTAATAAATTGACCAGGATGCCGCATACTAAATAGCTAGCACAGCAATGAGCTTTGAAAACCACCATCCATAGGTGATTTGTACCGATTCTCAAAGTTGAGGAGGTTAAATAGCTGGTGTAGGGCCTAATCTGGACTCATTTGATAGTAGAGGGGGGTAAATTGTTTTCCTTACCTAAAATCTTGTATATCCCCATCAGATGGTTTCTGCTTACCTCATCAAATTTAAGCAAAGCTGCTTGGGGTGCACTGCAGAAGAACAACACGCAGCTGATGATACGGTCATATGAGGTACCGAAATTATGATGCTTGTTGCATTCCTATTATTTTTTGTCCACATTAGATTACAGAACTTCAATGTGAAGCACTGCTAGTTGAATAATTGAACAGTCATCATGGGATCATGACTTTTTTCCTTATTATTTGATCTACTTTCAGTTGGGTGTATTGTTCTTGCCCAAAACTCTCCAGTGCGTGCCACAATTTTCATGCACAGAGAAGAATTGGTCAAACCAGGTACTACCTCGGGTCTGAATTAATTGACGCAGGATGCTACCAGGACACTGTATACTTTGTACGTAAATTCGCGTCGATTAATATAGAACGGAGGGAGTAGTACCAAATCGTTCCTTCTTATTATTCTATTATCGCTTTGTAGATCTGGCTTTCATCAGCCTTGGTTACTCGCATTTGTACCCAGGATAAACTTGCCCTTGGTAAGAACATCAAGACCAAGCTGGTCACACTTTGCTGGCAAGGTGATGAAGAAACAGATCCATCTACTACAGAAGTTGTCAAATTGCCTGTGCCGTATCAACTCCCTCCACGGCTGTACGGAGCTGAAGGTTAGCTGATGTCATAATGATGAATGACTGTCATATCTTGGGCTGTAAAACCTAACATTTTGTTTTATTTTCAGATGTCCCATGGTCGTGGGATCGGAGGTACACGAAGAAGGATGTGTATGGTTCAGTCTGGCCGCGCCATGGCTAGCTAAGCTGTGAATCTCACTGCATTCTAGGCAAGGACATGAACCCGTAGTATGTTGAATGGATCGCTAGTGAAGTCATCATCTGTAGATAGCACCTGATTGTTCGTTCTCCGTATGTCTTGGCCACTCGGCCAGCTGTTAGAGAAACCAGTAGCCACGGAACATTTGATTAAAGAAATGCTGGAACATTTGTTATTCCCAGCTTACTGAGACGAGAATTACTTATATGTCTTACACCTTGCTGAAGGAGTTGTTTCTGTCACAAAAGCAATACGGTAAAAAAACTGGGGTACTGTTTTTTTTTTAATAAAAAAAAAGGACAACTGCACAATGGTCTTTGGGTCTTCCTGTCGCAGCATGGTTAGACCACATTTGGAAAATGGGCGTGGAAAAGAGGATCGTAGATACGCAACATTTTTTAAACTTGTATACATTGAAAATATGACTGCAAAAGGCAGAATATAAGAAAATAGTTGCAATTTCTATTTTTGTGAATTACTTATCTTTCTCTTTTATTTACAATCAAATATTGTTTGAATGTACTTAGAAAGTTATATTTTGAATCCAAGTTTGCTTTTTGTTTGAAAAAGAAAACCTGACTTTAACAAAGGTTATGTCGAAATCTGTCGCAATCTAGTGATGATGTAACCCTAGTCATCAACCGAAAGCAATTTGAATCACTTTGAGTTTTTTGTTTTAGGCACGAAAAATTTCCCCTCAATTCCAAATTCATGTATGTGGATGCACAGATTTCTAATTCTATCCCTTGCCGTTTGTCGGATCTTCCATATTATTCCCTTGATTGAATTGTACCATGTTCATGCAAATCATTGAGCAAGAGCATCCTGTTTTTTTTTTAAAAAAAAAAAAGAAAGAAAAGAAAGAGAGCAAGGGTATCTGTCGGTGTGGTTAACCAATCCGACAGGAAGAAAGCAGCTTTTCCACTCCGAGGCGCAGGTTAAAAGCATGGTGTTCGTCCCGGCTGTATCCAGTAGTACGGCCCCATCCCATTCATCCTAGGCACGATGCGACGAGCCGACGATGCACACGGTCCGTCCGTTCCGGCGGCATCACGGGAAGCGCGTCGCTCGACACGGCGTCTCGCCTCGTCACCTCTCCAGAATCTCCCCCTGGACGTGGACGGCCACGCCGGGGACTGTACGCAAGCCGATGCCACCCAACTAAACCCGCGCGTCCCTGTCGTGTCTGCCGCCCAAAGTTGCGTGCCTCCTCCTCATCCTCAGGGCATTTTCAACGGGGCTAGGTATTTCGGGCTACGCATTTCATAGTCTTCACGTCCGTTTACGTCGGTGAAATAGTTGAAATTGTCCGCACGTTTATTTATGGTGGGTGACTCCAGCGGAATAACACATAATTTTTTTCCCATTCATAAAATCATAGTTTACATTAATAAAAAGTATAAAAATGCCATAAAGGCGTGGTAAACCTAGGTACTGTCTACTGATCGTCATCGCTGACGAGGTCGATGAACTCCGACGTCGGCCATGGAAACCGGTACGCCGGTGGTGGAGGAGGTAGGGCAGGCTGCGGCAACTGCGGCTAGGCCATCGCCTGCGCAGGAGGATGTGGTGAAGGTGGCCAGTGATCCCAGGCTGGAGCAGCATTCGGAGTGCGGTCGCTCAAACGCGTCGGCGTGGCCGGAGGAGTCGCCGGCCTACCCTGCAGCAGCGCGGACTCGCAGAGCTAGATTGCGAGCCCGTCCCATAAAGAGAGCTCGTCGCGCTCGTTGTTGGCCAGTGCCATGGCAATGGCCTCCTCCTCGGTAATGTCCCGCGGCTGGGTCTCCGGATCCCACGCCGGCCCGTCGTCGTCGTGGTCGTACTATGCGCGCTCCACCTGCTCGTCCTCGTTCTCGTCCTCGTCCTCGTCCGCATCCTCCTGGTCGTTCTCCTCTTCTTCCGCGGCGATCTCGCGGTCGAAGTACTCGACGTCCCGAAGGTAGCCAGCGCGGCGGCGCGCGTCGAACTCCCACGTTCCGAAGGAGATCCAGTTGTAGGAGTTGAGCGCGTACGCCGGATCTTCTTGGAGATCCGACGGCAAGATGGCTCAGCAGCGACGCACCTCGTCCCGGCGCTCTCGGCCCTCGCGCGGCACTGGGAGTACCGGCACGCGCCTGGAGTTGAGGTACCAGCCTCCTCCAGGCAGGTTTGCGTTCGGCCATGGCACCGGCCGGTATTCCTCAGAAAGGCGGCGCGTGAAGTCGATGCCGACGTACCGCCCGATCCGTAGCTTCTTGCCAGACCGCGAGTCGCTAGCTTCGTGGTCGTTCTTGGTCTTGCGGAACTGCCAGCATTTCTTCCCCATGGCGTCGGTGGGATGGATTGTATTGGCTCTGGCAATGGTGTGGTCGGGGAAATTGGTGCCGGCAACATCACTTTAAGAGGCTCGGAAGCCATCTCGCCTTCGATGTCCTGCCACTGCGATGATGCCCAGCTGCGCACGCTCGACGAAGCCGAGGCACGCCATTAACGCGACCCTGGAAAGGCAGCAGCGCACCGCCCGTAAATAATACCGCGGAAGACGAAGCAACTGTATCCCTGCCGACGCAAACCGTCCATTTTCGCCGCCCCGTTAGAGATGCCCTCATCCCGCGCGTCCGCTCCACGCCAACCCCGCAGCCACAGCCCGCAGCCAATGGAACCTTTCTTTGCTATATTAGCGGGACGCTGCTCAGCCAGCGGTGTGCCGCGTTCCCGTCGATGGCGAACCTGGAATCTGCCGGAGTGGGGAGAACCAGGTCCGGCCGTATTTTCAGCGGACGACGCCCACCTTCCTACGCTACGCCTCCTCTCCTCGTCTCGTGGGGGCCCCGCCGGAGATCGGTTCCCCGATGCGGGAGATAACTACGGATGCCATTTGCCCTGCTCTTGGATTGGGATTAACCAATTTCCTAATCTCCGGTCCGGGTGTGAACTGCACCTGCCATCACGGAAGCATGACGTCGTGCTCGGGATTCTCTGCGTCTCAGTGTGTATTGCGCTAGCTACATGTAGAAGCAGCATCTCATGTCGCGTCCCCAAACATGCTCTAAGTGACTATCGGTACATCAGGGCATCTCCAGCGGCGCGACATATTATAGCGTCCGTGCGCGTCCGTTTGCGTCGGTAAAAATGGTCGAAATCGACCGCGCGTCCGTTTGCGTTGGGTGCCTCCAGCGGCACAACATATTTTTTGGCTGAATCATTTTTTTTAAACATGAAAACATATTTTACATAGTTTAAACATGAAAAAACCCTAACGCCTACTGCTGCTCCTCGTCGCTGTCGAGTACGATGAGCTCCGGTATCGCCCACGGTCAGTTGCCATCCGGGGGAGCGTACGCCGGGCGCGCCGGCGGTGCTGGAGGTGGAGGCGCCCAGGGCTTCGGCTGTGGCGGCGGTGGAGGCGCCCAGGGCTGCGGCTGTGGCGGCGGTGGAGGCGCCCAGGGATACGGATGTGGCGGCGGTGGAGGAGGCGCCCAGGGCTGCGGTTGTGGAGGAGGATCCCAGGGGTTGTACGGCGGCGGTTGTGGCACCGCCGAGTCCTGTAGCGCCTGTCGAAGGGCTTCATCCTCCGACAGGCCCGGCGGCATGACGCAGGTGGTGTAGCGGAGCAGCGGCGGCTGCACAGGCGCGTCGTTCTCGGAGACGAGGACGCCGAGCTTCGCCATCTCGTCGTCCGTCATGTTCTCCGGAAACTCGAAATTGCGGCCCTCTGCCATGGCCTGCTGCCATTCGTTGAAGACGGTCGCGACGTAGTCGTCGCTGTCATCCTTCACTTCCTCGTTATGGTACGCGAGCGCCTCAATGTAGTCTTCCTCGTCGTCGTAGGCGTCGTCGTCGTCGTCGTCGCGTTCGTTGTCGTCGTCATTGTACTGCGCACGCGTCGGCGGCTGCTGACGACGCATCGGTGGCTCCTATCTTCATGGACGAGTCGGCGATGCAGCCGCGAAGGGAAACTCCCTGTCGCCCATGAAGCCTGCCCTTCTCCTCCTATCCGTCTCGGTCCACAGATACGTACGCCAACTTTCGGAGTCGATGGCGTACGCCGGATCGGGGCGGAGGTCCGGCGGCAGGTACCGCCTCATTCGCCGGATCTCCGTGCTCCGATCAGGCTCGCGCGCAGGGACTGGAGGGATGGGCACCCGGCGGCAGCTGAGCCGCCAGCCGCCAGGAAGTTGAACGCCGAACCAGGCCTCGCACGGCAACCATTTGCCGTGCATGAGCCTCCCAGCGTGATGGGCAGCGACACCCTCTTGCTGCCGCTGCCGGAGGCCTCGAAGTCGTTCTTCTTCCCCATGGCGCTGCAGCGGTGGTGGTGCGAGTGGAGGTGTGGGCGAAGGAGGAACGCGGCCGGTGGACTTTTAAGGGCGGCCGCGCGCGGGATACGATGCCATTGTAGGCGGCGCATAAGCCCAGCCGCCGCCCGCCAGCGCGCGCGCAGAACAGGCAGCCGCGCCATTGATGACGAAGGCTGCGGCGCAGACGCGGAAGCGTTGACCCCCGAAGCGATACCCTCGATGCAGACTCGCTGCCAGGCGGGCCCGGTGGAGACGCGAGCGGACACTTTGCGCGTCCGCAGAGACACAAACCTGCCGCAAATATGCGCCAGGTTTGCGTCTCTGCGGACGGCCCGATCACTTTGCGTCGCGCCGCTGGAGATGGTGCCAGACGCATTTTCGGTCAAGGCGGACGCAAACGGTCGCTCAACGTCCGTTTGCGTCGCGCCGCTGGAGATGCCCTCACACACAATAAAAAGCCAAGAAATGTGTTGGGCGCTCCAAATGGATGTCGCCGCCTCGCCGCGTAGGTAAAATCAAGCCAGGAGCTACCTGCCATCGTCCCTGACCATTCATCACCCGTCTTCCATGACACGCCTCCCCTTCCATCACCGTCACCGCCCATTTCAACGCCGGTGTTTCGCCTACGGCCGCTTCCATATCACGCTTCCCCACTCCCGCACATTTCCCCGCCCATCATTTATTTCATTGACGATTTCTTATTTTGACTCGTGGGCATGCACAACAAGACAAGATGATGATCCATCAAATTGTAGTGGACGAGGATGTCACCGACATGGACGTTCAGGAGCAATTGTCGATCATATATTGTCTTCGACAAACGAAAAACTGAAGGTGGAACAAACCGCTACGTCGTCGGCGCGCTGGTGAAACCCTATATGGCCAGCTAGGTTCATGTGCCCCTAATCTCCTTTTATTTCGTTGTATGTCAATCATTTATGTTAGTTAAATTCTTGTATTTTTCAATGAATAGCATCTGAAAAATCATTAACAGTAAGCAACAATATCTTAAACTAATCACAATAGGAAGTATTATACACTATTATCATATATATGATACTAATTTATGATACACTTTATGATATTATCAACTCATTATAGTTCATCTCTCTTTATTAATTGGTGTGTATGATACTATCATACACATTATAGTTTCATCGTATTTAATATTTTGTGCAATCTCAATGCGTATTTATGTATATATTTGCTATAAAATTTCTATTTCCACATGCTATGATACAGTATCTACCTATAATACCACTCTTCTCATATCTTTATTATTAATTGGTGTCACATCAGTTTTTTTACCAATATGACATACGTAATACTATTTATAATATTTTTATTATGGTTAATCTTATATTTCAAAAAAAAAGAGGTGTAACAAAAAACGAGGTGTTTTCCTCGTGCTCCATTTCCGACCTTCGGCACACAGGCACAAACAGAGTGGCTACCACAAAATAACCGGAATGACGATCAGAGTTGACGGTGGAGAACAACCTTTAAACAGCAGGCTTTGCGGCCAAAAGAGGGGAGGGGAGAGGAAAAGGGTGGCAAACGAACCCAGACGCGTGCTCCTCCGCCCATCTATAAATTCCCCTCCTCCCCTCTTCTTTATATAGGAGGCATTAAAACCAAGAGGAGGGGAGAACACCAAGGACTACCAGCGCCTTTCCGCGATCCAAATCTTTCCGACAGAGTTCTTGGTTGATCTCTTCCTCCTCGACCACCTCCCAGGGTATGCCCCCTTCTCCGCGATTCTTGATCTGTATGATCGATTCTTGATGTATTAGGAGTTCTGTATGACTGAGAGGATCTGTATGACTATTGATTGATCTTGATTTGCGATCCTGTTATCGTATTTCGCGTTTCGTTCTGTTTAGGTCGTCAAGGGATTCAGGGTCGAACCGTGTAGGTGGTCTTGAAATTTTTTTTGTCTTTTGTCCTGGGAAATTCGTTATTTTGCTAGAAGCTGTGTCCTTGGATTATGTACCCAAGTTGATTGTCAGTTGCTAAAATACCCAAAAAAATTCGATTTGTCCTGTCTTGACATGTTGTTGTAAACAAATAATCTAGGGAACTCGAGAATCTTTATTGGTTGATCTGTACTAGGATCTATCTGAAAAAAGACACTGCTTTGGCTGATCAGGAATATCAAATAGAAATTTCCTAGGAAAAACTCCAACCTTGGAACTTAGTTAGAAAACTAGAGAAGAAAAAAAATGATTGGAAAGGGTCATAAAGATCACTTATAGAAGACAACAAAGCTAGCCGGACAAATCTGGCAGGTTGATCCTAGTTTTGTGAACTAGTTCTTCCCTAATCATTATGATCGATTGGAATAGCGATGATTCCTATTGGTGCAAGTATGAGAGATAAGTTTATCTCTCTTTATTCTTGACTGTGCAAATACAAGTACCTCTGGTGCTAAATAGTTATTCAATAGTCACCAGTCAATGACATGGAGTCAAAGGCATGAGAATCTCATCTATGCAGACGGTAGTCTTTATGTTCTGTGAAAGTAAGGTTTTATGTGCAGCACTTGATGTTTGCTATACTGATTCTTGTTCTGAATTTTTTCTTACAATGTATATCTTGGTCTTATGTGTGGATTTTCTAACAGATCCTTGATTTGTATTATTTCTTTGTTTTTACTGATTTTCCACCACTTCATCCTGTTAACATCTTAGTCCTACAAGGCTACAAGCCTAAAACCAATGGCCTACTTTTAAACCTAACAATATGCTTGATTAATTATACAACCAAGGGCTCGTTCATTGAAATGATAGGTTGCTAGAAACAAATAACGTGGTATATAGGATAGTGCATGCTTTACATGGAGGGAATGACAATGAAAACCAAGGTTGTTAGTTAGATATGGCTATGGTAACTATAGTTTCTCCATACTCAGAACACATGAAACGAAACTGTGAGACAGGCCATATACCAAATGTATTAATGTGCCTCTCCTTTATCTGTGTATCAAAGGTTTCTATCTTGCTCTTGTATGACTGTTTGTTAAGATCTAGTTCACTTCTATGCAAGATACTCTAATGATTGAATGCGTGATTGTAGGAATGAGAACTTATGTCATTCACTTCTCTAGGGTTCATGTTCTAATGATTCACTTTCTTGCCGTGTGCAGTTTTTGGTGTAGCTTTTGCCCCTCTCACAAAGAGTTTTCATGTCTGATCTTGACGTTCAGATCCCAACTGCCTTTGGTACGCCTGTTGTTTTCTTACCTACAATTATTGTTGAATTTGCTTGCAGTGTTTGTGAATATGTCACTCATATTATTTTGCTGCTACGTACAGATCCCTTTGCTGAGGCGAATGCTGGGGACGCTGGTGCAGCGGCAGGAACAAAAGACTACGTTCATGTACGCATCCAGCAGCGTAATGGCCGCAAGAGTCTGACCACTGTCCAGGGTCTGAAGAAGGAATTCAGCTACAGTAAGATCCTCAAAGATCTGAAGAAAGAGTTCTGCTGCAATGGTACTGTTGTCCAGGACTCAGAGCTTGGTCAGGTGTGTTGAAACTACCAAACTTTTATTCCCTTGTCATATTTGTTTTGTAAATTTTACAAGCTAGTTATCTTGATCAATGCTCTTATTCTGCAATATAGGTCATTCAACTTCAGGGTGACCAGAGGAAGAACGTCTCAAATTTCCTCGTCCAGGTAAACACCATTCTTCTGACCTTAATGTTCAGAAGTACAATCTGCCAATCTCTATTAGCAAACATGGATGAATATGTCTAACATGTGTCTTCATTTGTCCACGCAGGCCGGCATTGTGAAAAAGGAGCACATCAAGATTCATGGTTTCTGAGCAACTGCCAGCTCCATATCGAAGCTTGCATGCGAAGCAGCTATATATTTGCAGTGGAGTATATTTGGTCGTGTGCTAGCAATAGCAGGCGTTACGCTTGCACGCTCTTAGTATACACAACAAAACCTAGCCCAGCCATCTCTCTGCGTGTATGCTTATCACCGTTGTGTCCAAACTTGTACGAAGCACCATCGTCAGATGGCTTGTTTCCTTCTCCCGTCAGGGTTCAATAAAAGATGCTTTCTGAAGAGTGATATCCTGCGTCTCATCCATTTTCGTTAAGCTAACATTAGTTTCCTTACACTGTATTCTTTGCTTTGGGCTGTTGCGATCACTCTTGAGTTGCTCATCTGGTTGTCTTCTACGGGTCTTGAATGACAATTATGATTGTTTTCTTTGGCTTATGTCCATTTGCGCTGGGGTTCTAAACGATGATTTGAAGTGATTGTTTTTAGTGATCTTATTCAACATTGCACTTTGTAAGAAGAACTGGATTCGCTACATGCCTACATCTAGTCCAGAGGCTGAATTAACCTTCCTGTTTGGCGTGCACCGAATATTATTATTGGCCCAGGTGCACTTGGGTTCTTCAAAGGATATCTCCCAAGCTACTCTGTATTGGCAAGGAGGCACGTAATGGAACATGGTATCTGTAAATAGTTTGGTCATCAAGATGAATACCTTTATCATGCTTTGCTACAGTGCGTGCCTGCTAAACAATTATGGGCAGCGACCATGGATCACTTGGGTTTCCCAATCCTGAGATTACACCCAGCGACGTAGATGCAGGATTTGTTGTTGCCTTGCTGGGATCTTTTTTGAAGGCAGATCAAGTGGCAATAGCTATCAGTCTTATGGTGAGTGCATATGGACTAGTCGGAAGAAATATTGTTCATCGGGAGGAACAATACAAACCTGAGGAGCAACTCGCTTTGCTGGAAATGCCGCCGGTTCAAGCAGCAACTTCGAAGCCCGAGTGCAGATTGACCAGACAGCCGGTGGGCTGGTGTTGGTCAACAGGGACGGTGGCGGACCTAAGATTTTTATTAATTCTAGACACACTGTAAGCCTAGTCAAATTTTCATAAAATTATAGTTAAAAGATTCATTAAATTTTCATCAACATAAGTTACGCCGTTAGCCGAAAGCCAGGACGCGTCCCTACTCCCTGAGCTTAGGGATGGTTTGGGTCCGTCGGTGAACACGGACGGGTCACTTAACTGTAGGCTCGTGAAGCCAGGTTAGGTCATGTCATACGTAATGACCCAGTAGCTTTCATGGAGACGGGCTGTCGGCACTATTCTTTTATTGTCGACCCGCTCATGAGTAAGATTCTCGCAAGTAGAGAAGGTCTTGAAGCTGCGGCTAGACTAGGGATCAAAAGGATTATTTTCCTAACTGATTGTAGCAATATGGCGAACATATGGCAGGATGCAAAACAAGTTGGCATTGAAGGTGTCTAATGGAACCCTTAAATCTGTATACAACCGTTTTTTTACGGATTTAAGGGTTCAAATACCATTTAGTGGAACCCCTAAACCCCTAAATCTGTAAAAAAAATTAAGGGTCGAGGTCCCAACCCGTGCTCCGACCTGTACATTTAAGGGTTGGAGGGGCCAACCCCTACCACAACCTGTACAAATAACCGTTTTTTACGGGTTTAAGGGTTCCACTAAATGCCTCCTGTTTTTCACACCCCCAACCCCTCCAATTTTGCCAATTCTCGACCCTTATAGCTATAAGGGTTTAAGGGTTCCATTAGACATGCTCTCATATTGTGAGTGAAATGAAGGAGCTCTGTGTAAATGGAGGCCGAGTTTATTTTGATCAGTCGTGATGCAAATAATGTGACACAAAGGATGGCAAATGGATGTCAAAGAAGATTTAAGCGTTTTATATTATGTAATACCTGAAGTCTTGGCTGATGTAATTTTGTTTGAATGTAACCACTATGCTGTTTAACAAAGCAGTGGATTACGATTAAAAATAACACGTAACAGTCATGTGGTCATGTGAATACTGTAGACTCAAACTCATTGGCAATTGACTGTTCAGGTTAATTAGTGTTTGGTACGGTTTAGCTTTATTCCTCTCACTTATGATTTTCAAAAATTGATTCGACGGCATCTCTACAGGTATCTCTTGTACTATCATTCTGCTGTAACCAGGAACGCTGATCCTGCTGCAAGTGGTCAACAACACTACAACAGTGGGATGCAAGTAGTCAACAACAGTAGGATTGTCATGCAGATATGCCAATGCAGAGCTTATCGTTCTGCTGTCAGTGTCGGATGCAAGGTGTAGCCGTCCACTAAACATGGCTCCATGTGCTTCTGCCCCCGATTTAGGGCGAGATTTGTTTGATTAAGATACAATACAACCATATCGCTGTGCTTGTCAAATCGGTTCTCTCCTCGCAAGCCATCTACCCTCTTACAACCCTCAAGGTGCTCGTGGAGCCCCTACAAGCTATCATTAAGCTAATTCGAAGTTTCTTTTGGGCGGGCAATGAAAATGCTACCGGTGGAAAGTGCAAAGTAAATTGGACCGCGGTTTACCGTCCTACCTACCTTGACGGATTGGGTATCCTTAACATGGATAAATTTGCGAGAGCTTTACGCCTATGTTGGCTATGGCTTGCTTGGACTTCACCGTATAAGTCTTGGGTTGGAATAGAGAACCCTTGCAACAAGGAGGACTTGGAGATTTTTTGTTCGTTGACCAAAGTCACCATTGGTGATGGAAATAAGGCTAACTTTTGGGACGATCCTTGGGCCGATGGCCTATGCCCGAAGTGCATTGCGCCTTCCATCTATGCTATCTCTAAGAGAAAAACTTGGTACGTCCGGAAGTCAATCAACAATGATGCTTGGATCCTACATCTTGACATTTTCGCGGGCCTCTCGGTCCAAAACCTCCAAGAATTTACCTTGCTTTGGCAACATAACTCGCAAATCGCTCTCCAAGACGATGTGCCGGACTCTATTGTTTGGAAGCTCACCGCGAACGGGGCATACTCTTGCTTGTCGGCGTACAAGGCGCAATTCGCCGGAACCATCCGCTCTTCCATGGAGATGGTCGTTTGGAAGGCTTGCGCTCCCCCAAAATGCAAGCTTTTCTCTTGGCTTATCATACAAAACCGGGTTTGGACGGCAGACCGCCTTGAGAGACGCGGGTGGCCTAATGGGAGGATTTACCCCCTTTGTCGTTGCCATGACGAGTCAGCGGCCCATATTCTATTCAAATGCCGCCTCTACATTCGTATTTGGACTATGTGACGTGGGCACTACCCTTCGGGTAACCCACATTACCCTATCCTGTATTGATTAATTGGAGGCCCATGAAGACACTTGAAGGCGAGATGGGCCACTAGGACGACGCACCAGAAGGTTCCTTGACGGGCAAGACAAGGAAGCGATCGAACAAGGAAAGATCGGATCTAAAACTACTGTAAACCTAGTCGTACTCGGTGAGACCTCTTGAGACCTAGCCTCATATATAAAGGCCAGGAGAGGGACTGCCGAGGGACACGATCAATCTTAGCAATCTTAGCCAGAAAAAGCTTAGAGCTAGGTCACCTTAGCAATAGCCATCTCGACGAGATCTCAGCCAAACTATTCGGCACCCCATTGTAACCCATTGTCATCATAATCAAGAACAGACAGGCAGGACGTAAGGGTTTTACCTCATCGAGGGCCCCGAAGCTGGGTAAATCGCTCTCCCCGCTTGTCTGTGAACCGATGTCTCGTGTCGGCTTGCAGGATTCCATCAACCCTAAGCCCCTATCGGAGGGCATTGGCGAGGAGTACCCTCGACAATTGGCGCCGTCTCGTGGGAAACCCGTCGGCACAAGATCGGACATCGGCTGAACCCGACATGTCATCGGCAGCTTCATCAACACCGTCATCGCCTCGTTTGGGAAGCCCGATTCGTTTCGGTTCCTACTAGTTCACCCCACATAGCGATTCGTCTCGCTCGACTTTCTCCGGTCTACAAGGCAACATGGAGATGGCCTTCGGGAGCGTCCACTACAACGTCAACTCAGAAGGAATTCTTCGGCTGCTGGGAATCTCCCATCTCCAGGTCGACGAGTCCAAGCGCATCGTCATCACTCGACCTTTCGGCTGGCCTGACAAGCCCGTCGAGTCCATCCGCACCTTCGACTCCCCGTTCGGTGTCCTCCATGTCAGTCGGATCCGATAACCCCGCGACCTCGGAGTTAACCTCGTACTACTGCATGAACTGCGACACCAGGCACGGACTAGGGTCGAGCGACACGCCGTTCATCTGCAATGCCTACTATTCATCAGGAGAGGACAGCATCGACAGCATCACCCAAGGAGACACCCGAAGAGTGGCGCCCCTCCAAGTTTACGTCGCTAACAGGGAGACGGAGATCGCACCCCCGTTCCAGCGAGACGAGCTAGTTTTGAGAACGGCGCCGGCAACAACAACAGCGACCACACCATCACGGAGGAGGAGTGGGCAGCAGCCAAGGCAGCCGTGCTTAACGACACACCACTTCCGGCGGGAACCACGGTTGGCACTCTCAATGCTTACCGCTCCATATTGGAGAAAAATCGTGAGCGCCTATCTAAGGAGCAAGCCACCCTCGAGAGACGCCTATCTGTGGCAGACCGATCCAGCGAACGACGAAGGGGCTCGCAGGGAAGTGCCTCTCGAAGTACCCACGGAGGAGGCAAGGATCGATCAAGGATGTCCAGGCTTTCGGAAGATGATGCAAGGGAGATAACGTCAAACCTGACCAAGTCCTTTATGACTACGGACACCGCGGGCATGCCACGGCCAAAAACCGTTGCAGGAGCAACAGCCAACCTTGCAGCATACCTCATTAACAAGCGTCCCGAAGGATCCATGGCACAGGCTCACCGTGGTGCCTTAGAAAGCCTCGCGATATTAGGAGATAATCTAGTTCCACGGAAGGAGAAGACCACCTTGCGGGCCGGCGGCCCAAAGCACCGCGCAAGAGACGCTCGAGATGAAATTACTCGAGTAGAATCGACAAAGCAAGGCGACGACGCGCCACCGAGAGAGGAATTCGATAGCGATTCTTCGGATGAGACTCGGGAGAACGACGGCGAGCTTAGGGGAGCCGATTGTTTAAGCTACAAAATTCGGGAGGCGATGCCACCTAAGAAGTTCAAACCCACCCCTACCGACGCCGCCAAGTACGATGGGCAGCAGGAGCCGAGATCCTGGATAGAGGACTATCTACAGACAGTAATTCTGCAAAAAGGGAACCAGATAGCAGCAAGGCAGTGCCTACAGCTTTACCTAAAGGACTCAGCGCGAGCCTGGCTCAGAGGTCTGCCAAAGGGTTCCATCAAGTCATGGGACGACCTAGTAGAAGCCTTCGTCGCCAACTTTCAAGCAACCTACAAAAGGCCCGTCGGGATCGAGGAGTTACGGCATTGTCAGCAAAAGCAGAAGGAGTCGATGCGCGCATACATCGGGAGATTCACTAAACTCTTGAACGCTGCGGAAGACGTATCCGTCGATAGAGCAATCGACGCCTTTAGTGATGGCATCCGACGTGAAAGCTATATAGAAGAACTTGGGCGCAAGAAGCCAAAAACCATAACCAAGTTAATGGAAATCGCCAACAGTTGGGCCGATGGCGAAGACAACGTTCGAAAGCCACGACAGCGCAGCGACGATGAAGAGGATGACCAGCCGAAGCATGATTCGGGTGGTCGAAGGGATCGCAACAAGAGAAGGAAGAACCGCAGCTACGATGACAATAACCTGGTGGCCGCAGGCTACTCTGATTAGCAGGATGATCGGTACGATGACAGGCGAGATGATCGACAGGACGGTAATCGTAACAACTCTGGGAACCATGGCAACTTTAAACCACGACAACAGAGAACTCTCGAACTACCCTACGCTGAGCAGATCAACGCCCCTGCTACCTGCATTCGTATACCGATTCCAAGGATGGTAAAATAAAATCTAGCCACCTGCTCAGAGACTGTCGGCAGTTCATCGATATGCATAAACTCATCCAGCAGGCAGGCCAGCAACAGCTCCCACCGCCACCACCACCACCCCCACCACAACATCAGGTCCAGCAAGCTCAACCTCATCAACCCAACGAGGCATTTCCACCACCACGTGGGCAGATGAGTATGATCCACGAGACGAGGCGTTTCAAGGAGGGAAATGAAGAAGCTCACCCGAGAAATCAACCTGGCAGAAAGCGTCATAGCGAACATCCCTGAGTATGTCGAGTGGTCGTCTCAGAACATCACGTTCAGCCGAGCGGATCATCCGATGACTATACCAAAACCAGGACATGCCGCCCTAGTGGTCGAAGCACAGATAGGAGGGTTCAAGATGAGCAAAGTCTTCATGGACGGAGGAAGTGGACTCAACCTGATATTCCTTGACACGATTCAAAGTATGGGGATCACTATGAGAATGTTAGAAGAATCAGACAACCAGTATACATGCGTATAACGGGCAACTAAGATTTGCTCCTTCAAAAATTTGCCAACGACACGGTAAAAGTACATATTCATGTATTTGCCAACTAACAAGTTTCGGCTTAACAATCCTAACACTTGGATGGATTAGCCAATACAATTCATTTTACAAAAAAAAAACTTTACACTCTAACGTCACCCTTGCGGAGTTTCCCTTTACTCAGGTACCTTCGACTCCTCCTCAAGCCTGTCGACAATTATGTTGGCAGGCAATAATACCCTCGGGTACAGTTCTTCAAAATCGCCTGTTGCGTTGGCAATAGATAGCAAACAGGCTGAGGGATAACGAGCAAGCACAAGGGCAAGTGTACACTTGGCCCCTGCAAAAACTTGAGCTCTCACCAAGTCCCGAATCTTCTTGGCATTCCCAAATTCGGACATCGAGTTAAAAGCGTAGGGGGAATTGCATTCAAAGGAAACATCGTCTTCCAAACCACCCTCATAGCTTTGTAACACTTGTCAAAGAATTGGTGGACTTGTTGGACCCGATCCTGAAATTTCGCAATAGCCGAAGCCTTCGAGTGTTCTCGCCAGAAAATCTCTTCGGATGAGGAAAGTCTGGGTTAAAGCATGCACTCGCTCGTGTATCCGCTTGTTCTCTTCCGCACGATTCAAAGCTATGATCGGCAAAGGAATCAATAAAGAGTCAGACAAGGCGTTGCTAACAAAAGGGCAAAGGAGTCAGGAAACTTACAGTTCAAACTTTCGGTAGCTTTATGCAGCTCAGTAAGAGTGTATCGTTCCACGTCGGCTGCAATCTCGCTCTTTTTATTGACAATAGCAGCCAAGGCATAAGTGCTGCGCAGGTCCTTTTCCATCTGCGTAATCCGATCCTTCATACGCTGGATCCGATCACTTTCAGGAAGGGCACCCGAAGAGTCATCAACAAACGAGGGCACTGGGAAGACCTGCAGGGAACATCATTACAAAAGGATGATGGATATGGTACAGCTGAGCATCCGAAGTAACTCCCATCGGGAGAAGTACAAGAAGAAATATTATAACAAAAGTGTGCTAACAACATTGCTAGCACGGAGTTTATTACAAGCATAAGTTTTGCGGCAGAATAATGTTTCATATCAGTTCAAGCATAAAGTTTGCTACAAGAATCAAGGGCTTGGGTCTGAGTCGATAAACTAGGTCCAATCGACAATTTCCTTGATGAAACCAGTTCAAGGAGCTGGCGGGAACAAGTGAGGGCGGACGCTTTAAAGGCGCTTAAATCAACAAGCTGCCCGTCTTGCTCTTTCGGCAGCTCCTTGGTCATTCCTTCGATGTCACCCTTAAAACCATAACCCATCATAAGCTGGAAGGCAAGGACGGCACCATAAGTGCGCGATGTACGCTTGAATACCTCGATAACCTCCTTGGTGTCAACCGCGAAGGCATCGACCAGCTGCCCCAGGGTCTTCTCCTGCTTGATCTTGGGGAAAATCATCGAGTGCATCCGCGCCAGGACACCCTTCCCCTTTACAAGGAGCTCCCGCGTAAGCTGGTGAGAGGCAAGAATCATCGACATAGCATTTGCCGGAGAGTTGTTTGGAACTTTGTCCAGGGCATCAGCAGGGATATTCGCCGCTTCTGCAGGAAAAAGAAAGAAAAAAGTACATTGGCAAAAGGATCGAATCCATAAGTACATCAATCGACAGAGGTGTATAAAAAATTACCAAGCAAGTCCAAAGAAGACTGACGAAGGACTTCATCCTTTTCGATTGCCCGAGCTTCAGCCACCAGCCTGGATGCTTCCTCCTCCTTCAACTTTTCTTTTAGCTTGCCCAGTTCCACCTTCAGAGAGTCAACCTCTCGACAAGCCTCAGCAGCTATCTTGACTGCGCCATCCAATTTCAAGGAGGAAGATTTGACTTCTTCTTGTAGCCGAGCCTTGTCAGCTTCCAGAGAAGTGAATTGGGAGGCGAAGGCCTCCAAAGAGGAAATAACGCCTCGCAAGTCCTTAAGAAAGAAGGATATTTTACCACGAATTGTCAAGCAAAGCACGTTCCAAGAGATTGGCATCACAGTTAGAAAAAGACTTACAGAAGGAGGAGTCGCGGTGGCAGCAGTTGGAGAGACGTCTTTCCCTTTGGAAAGGGAAGAAGCAGTCGATGCTTGAGCCATAGGGGCAGCCTTAGGAGCCGAAGCTTCGGAAGCCACTACGACCGGCGAAGCAACATCAGATTTAGCTTTTTTAGACGGAGGCTCGATAATGCCCTCGTCGCTGCAAAGGTGAAAGGAAGACAATGAAGAATAAGAAAAATAAAGGGGCAAATTATAACTTCAGAAAAGAAACTACTTACATGTCGAAGAGATCATCTTCATCGGCAAAACCGCCGGTCGATCTCTTCACAGGTGAAGCCCTGGCCTCCTCAGCAGCTGCATCAACAAAGGTATCATGATCAGCGTCGTCATTACGCATTGATCCATCTGCGACACCAGCGTCATCGGCTGAGGAAGGAAGGTCGGTGTGGGCAACTTCAAAATCTATCGGACCATTATATTTGTCCTCTGGGCCTGTGTGCTCGACAGTGTGAAAATCTACGGGGATTGAGGATCCTCTCCCCTCAGAAGTATCATCCGACGAATCATGCATATTTTCAGAAACTATGGGGATCTGTCAAAGAAAATAACAAGTAAGAACAATGGAAACCATGGCAGCCAAGAAAAAGCAGCATAATGAGGACGCGAAGAAAGAAAAAAATACCTTTGATGGTGGATGGTCAGTGTCAAGGGGAGTATAAGAAGAAACCAGCGGAATCGAATCTTCCTGAGTAAAGGAAGTAAGACGACGGACTTCATCAAGTAATTCCTTTTCCGACAGGTCGGCAGCATTAATCCTGATCTCGTCCTTTGGACCTGAGTACAACCACATCGGGTGAACTCTGGCCATGGCTGGTTGCACTCGACGTTTCAAGAATACCGCTGCCACCTCTGTGCCAATCATAGTTTGGCCACCGGCCTCTTTGATTCGAAGGAATTTGGTAAATAGTTCTTCGGCTGCTACTCTTTCATCGGGTGAGAGGGTATTCTTCCAGGAATTCTTGGGCTTGGCTTCAAAAACATCGGCAAAGCAAGGGAGCTGAGATTCGGGTAACAGGGAGTCCTTGATGTAAAACCATTTCAACCTCCACCCTTGCACGGACTCTCTCATTGGGAAATTGAAGTAATTGACCTCCGAACGAGCTACAAACCCCACTCCTCCGGTGACAAAGTATCCATTACTGCTGCTCGTATCTCTTCACATAGAAGATCTTTTTCCACAGCCCGAAATGAGGTTCGATACCAGAAACGCCTCGCAAAGGGTGATGAACACAGCAACGTGGAGGATTGAGTTGGGGGTAAGTTGCCATAGTTGAATTTCGTACGTCCGCGAGAGGTGGAGGAGGAATCCATGAGTAGGAAGCGAAAGGCCTCGGTACAGGAAAGATAAGAACATCACGGTAAAGCCGAGCGGGGGATCAGGCCGAGAAATCGCACTCGGAAGGATCACGTTTCCCTCTTCGGAAGAAATCAATCCTAGGCTTCGGGATCTCTTCTCGTCACGCTTGGTGACGGTTGATGCCACCCAATCTCCGGGCTTGGCCTTTGAACTCGACGGCGCTGGCGGCGCCGGAGCTGGGGGAGGAGCGCTTGGAGCGCTCCCCTTCGGAAGAGAAGAAGAGGACTTGGCGGCGACGCCTCCGCTGGTGGAACTGGCAGCGGCGGCAGGATTCTTCTTCTTCACCATTGTGAGATCCGATGAAGATTGGAAAAGCAGTGGTGGCGGCGCAGCAACGGCAAAGGGAGGAAGAAGGAGAAGAATGAGAAGATGCTACGGAAAACGTGGAGAAGATTAGAGATTTCTCGCCCTTTAGAGGTTTTGAGGAAAAAATAAGTGATGTGTAAGCACGTGGCGCTTGAAGAAAGAGTGGAACCGGCGGCCCATTGTTCCCACGTTGTGCGAAAATCGAGGAGACACCTCGATCGCCACGCGTGCAATGGCCAAGCCCTAAAAAATTGCCCGCGCAGAGCTAGGGTAGGCCCGTCAGGTCACGTCCTGTCAATCAGCCCACAAGAATTACACGTCATCAGTGATGTCATAAAAAACTAGAAGCATTCGAAGGGAAAATGGAAAGTTATCGGACGAAGGACTTAAGTCTATGCACGGATTGTAAGCATCCGTACCTAGACTCGGGGGCTACTCCCATCGGGAGTGCTGACGCGCACCCGATAAAAATGCAGATTCGACAGAATGAACAGTCGAAGGAAGAAGGTTTGAGTCTGCACTCGGTTACAAGCGCTTGCACCCAGACTTGGGGGCTACTCCCATCGGGAGTGCGGCGTGCTCCCGATAGAAGTTTTTTGCACTCCAGGATCATGCCCGAGGACTTGATTCTGTGTAGGGTAACGTTGTTTTGCCATCGGCAGTTAACCAAACAACAGTTGGACACGTTACTCATTATCCTTTGCATAAAGAAAATAAATCGGATGACCTATGAAGATCTGTGGAAAACATCGGCAGAGGAAAATATTCGAGTGGTACAACTTGAGTCTACGCACGGACTGCGAGCATCCGTACCTAGACTCGGGGGCTACTCCCATCGGGAGCGCTGACGCGCACCCGACAAAATGAAGACAGAGAAGATTCAAGATGAACAAGGACAATGAAGGAGAAGAACATCAGGAAAAGACATACTTTAGTCTCTACCCGAACTATCTTCGGCTAGACACTCGGGGGCTACTGACGTGGGCACTACCCTTCGGGTAACCCACATTACCCTATCCTGTATTGATTAATTGGAGCCCCTTGAAGACACTTGAAGGCGAGATGGGCCACTAGGACGGCGCACCAGAAGGTTCCTTGACGGGCAAGACAAGGAAGCGATCGAACAAGGAAAGATCGGATCTAAAACTACTGTAAACCTAGTCGTACTCGGTGAGACCTCTTGAGACCTAGCCTCATATATAAAGGCCGGGAGAGGGGCTGCCGAGGGACACGATCAATCTTAGCAATCTTAGCCGAGAAAAAGCTTAGAGCTAGGTCACCTTAGCAATAGCCATCTCGACGAGATCTCAGCCGAACTATTCGGCACCCCATTGTAACCCATTGTCATCATAATCAAGAACAGACGAGGCAGGACGTAAGGGTTTTACCTCATCGAGGGCCCCGAACCTGGGTAAATCGCTCTCCCCGCTTGTCTGTGAACCGATGTCTCGTGTCAGCTTGCAGGATTCCATCAACCCTAAGCCCCTATCGGAGGGCATTGGCGAGGATTACCCTCGACACTATGATTAGGGATTGGCTTAACATCCACGACTTTGACCCCGCCTCTTGGAGTGAGTTTGATAGTATGGAACATTGGTGGACTTCCATGGTTCTTGCTCATGGCGGAAGAAGGGAAGGCTATGGCCTCTCTCCTCATGCTAGTCGCTTGGGAGATTTAGAATGAGTGGAATGTGAGAACCTTCAAAAACAAGAGCACTATGCCAACCATCATCTTCGATAGAATTAAGTCGCAAGCTAGAACTTGGGTTATAGCCGGTGCGAAACATTTGGGTCTTTTGATTGCGGGAGAGTAGGCTTTTCCCTCGGTGTGGTTGTAACTCTAAAACTTGGTTCTATGACTTCTCCTTATTGAATGAATTAAGGCAAATCTTTTGCCTTTCTTTCAAAAAAAACGCTAGAGTTGTCCGTGGTCCGTGGACCTACGCATATCGAAATTTCAACAGAGCAAACCATGATATAAATCGTTTAAGTCCCTTCTGGTAGCCTGGGCTCGCCTTGGCTCGCATGGGAGCGTAATTATTTGCCCTTTTAGTTTTATGGGATCCTTGGCATTGTCGCACCGCACGATTCTTAAAGCACCCTCGAGCCAGGCTCTGGAGAAACCCTGGATCGGCCGTTTCCAGCGAGTCACCCTCGTCTTCGCACAAATCGACAATGCCACGTTCTCGTAGAGCCACCGAGGGGAGATGGCGTGAGCTCGCGCGGAACGGCGATAACTTGGCAGCATGAACTTGGTCACCACACTCTAAATTTTGCCACCGTATAGGGGCGGCTCTCTCACCACCAAATCCAAACCCCTCATTTCCCCCCATTTCAAGCTCATCCACCCTTCCCGATCTAGCGACATGCCCGGCTCTTCCTCACCCGCACGGTCGGCGAGGCTGGCAGCGGCTACTAGCCGCGGCTTGGCGTATTCTTCCCATGCGTTGATGACTCCAGTTGTTGTAAGCTTCAGCAAACCCTAGCCTTAGATCTAGATCTTTGGTACACAGGGGGGTCTGATAGAATTCATTGTAGGTCATTCCTTTGTCGCCGGTCGAGACTGGATCTTACTCTACCATGGGGACGGTTGTCGATGTTGCATATGACTCTACCACAGGGACGGTTGTCGAGGTTGCATCTGACTCTTCCACGGGGACAGTTATGCTGCATGCATCTTCGCCAAGGTCCCCTGCTTCCCCGATCGGCGTTGCGTGTGGCTCCTCTGAGTGTAAGGCCGCTCTTTCTTTTCTGTTAGTTCATTGATGTGGTAGTGCTAGTTTATTGATGTGCTAATGCTTAAGAATGTGGGGACGGTAGTGGTAGTTCATTGATGCACTACTAGAAAACAGTTTATCAGTGGCGCACCTGTTTTGCCTATCAGTGGCGCACTAGTGGTGCGCCACAGTGGCGCACCACTAGTGCGCTATTGGTAAGTTATGTAGTAGTGGCGCACTAGGAGGCACTCCACTAGTAAGCTGTATGATGCGCCACTGTTATAGAAATGAGGTGCGCTGCTGTAGCGTTAGGGTGCGCCACTGTTATAAAAATGAGGTGCGCTGCTGCGTAGCGTTAGGGTGCGCCACTACTACAAGAATAAAATAAAAAAATAAAAAAGCCCACATGGCCTGGCTGTGGCAGGCGGTGGACCCGAACAATAAAAAAGGAAGTGCTTCAGTGCTCCCTGAATAAATAAGAGTTTTTACAAGACCAAAATAAATACAACCATAGTTTCTATAATTTGCAGATAGGACCCTAAAAAAAATAAAAAAGCAATCAAGTCCTTTTATGCAGGGGCTCGTCCTCGATCTGGTCAACGCCGGCGTTGTAGCAACCGCCGACGAGGTCCTCGATCTGAAACTGCTCGTGGCCGCGTCGACGCACTGGGGCACGATCTGCGCCTCGATCTGGTCCTGCAGCGCGCACAGCCGCGCGAGCCCGCAAGGAGCTGCGCAAGGAGCTCGTCCGGGAAGGCGCCCGTGAGGCTGTTGTCGCGGAGGATGAGCACCTGCAGCCGCGGCGAACGGCCGAGCGTGCGGGCACATCTCGATGATGCGGGCGCCGTCGGCGCTGCGAGAGGACCCCGTCGAGTTGGCGCAGACGGGGAGGGAGGCGGCCCAGTTGATGCGCGCGCGGACGGCGCCCACCCCTGCGAGGAAGTCGAGCAGCGCCGCCCTGTCGGTGTCCGGCTCGGGCGCGTCGGCATCGTGCTGGCACCGCGTGCGCGTGGTGGAGACTCGAGTCCGACGTCACCACCTGCCTCCACTACATCCTCCTCGGCCGCCCCCTCGTCTCCCACTCCCACCACGCCGCCCTCTCCGCGCTCCTTCCCCCGCCCCGCGACGCCGCCGACCGCATCATCGACCTCCCCGAGGGCCTCCTCCGCAGCATCGTCTCCCGCCTCTCCGCCAAGGACGACGTGCGCACCGCCGCGCTCTCCTGCCGCTGGCGCACCCTCTGGCTCTCCATCCCGTGCGGGGTCTAAGGGAGTGGGGAAGGGTTGGGCAGCTGCTGCTCGTGGTGCAGGGTCGGGCGTAGGTCGAGGTAGGAGATAGGGAATCCATGGATGGGCGGGGGATCTGCAGAGAGAAGTTGGAGCTTGTTGGGGGAGGAACTGCGGTGGGAGAGAGAAACTGGATCTTGCAGAAACTGGGTGGGAGAGAGAAACTGGATCTTGCAGAAGTGCGGTGGTGAAGAGATAAGGCACGAGACCACGCAGGAGTGGGTGGGCCCAAGCACTGCACGAAGCAGACAATGGGAAAGGCTCGCGCGCGGCATGCATGTGCAGTGGCCGGTGGCGCACGACTCTAGTGCGCTATTAATATGTGAGGTAGTGGCGCACCACTTATATTGGCAATTATGTACTAGTGGAGCACCACTTTTTGGTGCGCCACTGCTATTTAAATAGTAATGGCGCACGTATATTTGGTGCGCCACTACTAACTTTACACTAATCTATAACCCAGTTTCGCACTTAGTAGTGGCGCAGGACTATACGAGTGCGCCATTGGTAATTGACTACTAGTGGAGCACCACTTTTTGGTGCGCCACTGCTATATAGCAGTGGCGCACCTGTCTAGTGGTGCGCCACTGATATCAATCTTACGGCTAGGCCTTTTCCTAGTAGTGATGTACTAATGCTTAAGGGTGTGGGGACGATAGTGGTAGTTCATTGATGTGCTAACGTTTAGCTATGTTCTTCTGGTGTTTGTCACGTAGGCGATTATACCATTGGGCTCTCCCGATCTTTCTGCTTCAACTGTGAATGCTCATCGTTGTTTGTTTGCAAACAAAAGTGCCATGGTTTGGCAACCTAAGATTTCAGAGTTTGTGCTGAACCGGTTGGTTGAGCTCGTCCATACCGGCGTTTGTTTAACCTGGGATTCAAAGAGGCCCAAATGATGAAGGTAGCTGTTGATGTTCTTACATTCGCTGGCATACATGTGAGCATTCTTCCGAGTACCGTCAGCTGCAGCCATCGATGAGGGCGACCTGGATTAGGACCTGGCTACGCAACTAGTTTCATGCTTAGTGCTTCATGATCTGCTGATTTTGGGAGGTGCTCTCGTATCCCACCATTAGCTAGGACTTGCTTAAACCTGATCCTCGATCTATAATGATGAACTTGTTCGAGGTGGTATATGCTAACCTCTCGTGTGATGAACCTGTGATGCATCACGAAGTATAGTTGCTTTGCTCATGATGCATCATCCAGTAGGGTAACTATTTGATGCGTATTAGCAGCAATTTTTGATAAACTGAATGTAGATGAATGTGTTGTTATTCAGTTAACACTACGGGGTAACCTCGCCACTTTAAAGGGAAGAGGTTACCACAACACGCTCATGTCTGCAACCAAACAAGGTGTGCGCTGCACGACCAGAGCAGAAAGACATCTATTCATGCACCCAAACAATGGGGGTTGGCTTCCATCTCTGGTGCAGAAAATGCCGCACGAACAACCAAATGACATGCCTTTTATGGCCCATGACCTGTTTGCAACGCGCACGCACTCCCATCTCACTGCGCCAGGGAGCCCTAAATCGAGCGCAGGCTACCAAACGGACCCTTAGCAGTCACATCATCTTAATGTCATCCGGATCGTCCAGTCGTGCAATCCCATCAATCTGGACCACCCGACTCTTTTAACACGAGACTCAATACTGCTCTGCTGCACTAGTAACACATAGTATTGAAAAGAATTGATTGGTCAAGGATTTTTCAGCCCAGATTTTGCCAACTACTCTCCTATTTCATATTTTTTTTGTCGTGATTTTAGTATAATCACGACAAGGATTATGAAACCAAGGAAGTATTTTACAAGATTTTGTGAGTTAGATGTGTTTGCCTCCATTAGCAGCCAAAATTATATGAGAGAGATGGTGGTGGAGGTGTGCTCACTCTGTCCACAGATGGCCCTGAGAGAGCTCGAGGCGGTTACCGCTGTCCAACACATGAGGAGGCAGATGGATTGGGATTGGGGGTTTTTTCTCAACCGGTATTCCCGATATTTCGGCGGAAACCGGTTTTATCAGTTACGACCGAGAGAAAATAATATCGAACCAAATTCTTCGGTATTCAAATAATTTCATCTAATTTATTTCTTTGATAAATTCTGAATGAAATAGTAAACTGACAAATCTCGTCTGGTATTTGACAGGTATTTTAGGTATTTCAGAATTACCGGAATTACCTTTACCCACCGGTATTTTTTCCTACCGAGAAAAAAAACCTCGGGGTAGAGATGAATCTAACATGCTGGCTTGTGGCAATGGGTATCCTGGCCGAGCTTATTCTTTTCCTGGTGAGCCAAATAGGTCTAAGGTTTAATTTTGATCAGAATTCGTAAGTTTGAGGTACAAACGACAATTATTTGGAGTTTAGAGTTCATCTCGTCGAACCTTTACGAGTTCGGAGTTTAGAATATATATTTTCCTTTTGTTGTAGCATTGGTGCGATGTTTTGTTGTAATAGTGCATTTTTCTTGTAAGCAGGGTGAGAGATTTTGTTTCAACATTCTTTGTTCTAGATGCAAATCACCACGATGACATTTTTATGTAAATATCGATATAGTCGGATGGGATATACCCCTTCATTTTAACTGAAGAAACTGAAAATGTGGGTTGATCTCTGAGGGGCTGAAATGCAGTTTCTATCCCTAGATCGGGCGGCGACCGACGCTGAGCAATCTGCAAATTAGGTTAACCAGCGGGCCAAGCACGGAAAGTTTCCCTTGGTGAGGTGGAGAAGGGACCTCCAACATACAAACCATGTAACCTAAATTTGCATCATAGGAGATCTAGGTGGCAGCATAATCTCAAGATTGGACCACCGTCGTCTTAGGTGTCGATGCAGTATCTTGATGTGGTATCGAGTCTAGTTTTGTTATGTTTGAACTTTGAATGTTGTACGGCTATATGCAGTTTAGCATGTAATGCTTAAACCTTTTAAATAATAAAGCCACTTTTATAAAAAAAATCTTTATTGGCTGCTACTTCAATTGATTGTATGCAAGAAGCTAGCCCGGTGTGAACTTGTAAAGGACTATCGATCATTCCACTTCGTGTTGGATCCTTCTTGTTTTGAAATTGAGATTAAATTTACTCAACTAAAAATATATTTGTTACAAACGTCATTACGGTCACGTCAAGCCAATTCAACCACATAGGGAGGAACCGCACTCTGTAACACAACCCCTCTCCGCTCTCTCCTAGCAAAACCTGCAATCTCATGCGCCACACCATTGGCCGATCAGTTGATTTTGCAGGTTTTGTGTTCCGTAAAGAAAGACACCAGATTCGTCACCTCAGCCATGATAATTGATATAGGTGTTTGCTTATGCTCTTTGATTTTAGCTCTTGAAGTACCATTTAGTTATCGCTTTCAACTGGCCAGTTCATTGGGAGCATTTCTACCGCCACATTTGCTCGGTGTCCCCCCTTTCTTCAAACTTTGGTTAACTGAAACACATGAATCCCCAAGTTCTCTTCATACCTCTTCATAATCAAGGGCTCAATGATTAAAACTGAATAAAAAGACATAAGTACAAGCCTAAGAGTAGCCCATACGGTTCGTTTAAGTCTACACTGTTCAGTAGTCAGATGTGCAGATAACGGTGTACGCTGAAAACTGAAACGTCCGTGGGTAAAATATTCCGTCGATCACATCGACTTGTAAAGACATTGTGTACGATAGAGCCTTGATATGGATTTTTGCAGGCTAAAAAAGAATGCAACGGAGAAAACTTACCCCTTCAAATTTTGGCGAGGGGGACACCGAGGCAAGCCTCTTCTACCGCATCAGTTCACCAATTCATTGGGGGCCATTTCACTTTCAAGAGACTTTTCTTTCAAAGTTTCATCTCACGGATGATGCAATTGGTCAACACTCAACAGCAAGCTGATCAAGCTGCTCGATCTCCGATCGCTGATCCTTGTGCAAGTGGTCAGCAGTAAGCAGTAAGCTTGTGAAGCTGCTCTCCTATCCACAGTTTGTCGTTCTGATGTCAGATGCCGACTTAACGTGGCTCCATGTGCTTCTGCCCCCGATACACGGCGAGATCGGTTTGGTTAACATAGAATAATGACCCTGTCGCTGTTAGCGTTACGAGGATATTAATTAGTCGACTGACACTAAAACAAAATAGTCGGCTGGAACATCTTCCGCATGACCTGATGAACGCCAGAGTTGGTCTTTGGACTTACGTATGTGAAGCCGACCATACAGAACGCACCCCTAAATGCAAATTGTTTGCTTGGTTGATTTCCAAAACAAAGTGTGGACGGTGGATCACCTCATTCGTTTAACGGTTGCTAACTTACGAACAATGAGGAAAGTAGAGAGTGCTGCATATATTATGTTCAAGTGTTTGTACTCACTCCGCCTTTGGAGAGGAGTAATAGATTGGCTTTTTTTTTTTTTTGGAGAAAGTAAAAGATTGGCTTGGGTAGGTGGACTTCGACACCTCCGAGTGAAATTATTTTGCAACGGTCGAGGAGTGGTGGCACTCCATCAGCGGGATCCATGGCTGACGGGGCAAAGAGCTCTATTACTTGGTCCTTCTCCTTGTTTGGTAATTTGGAACGAACGAAATGCAAAAGTATTTCAGAATTTTGCTTCCACGCCTTTCATAGTTTTGTCTAGCATTAGAGGTAATGCCGCTCTTTAGGGTGCCGCGGGAGTGAAACATTCTAGAGCCATTAGGCCACAAGAGTAGGCTTTAGAGCATCTCCAGCCGCGTCCCCCAAAGCGTCCCCAAAAGGGATTTGGGGCGCGCCAGACAAAAAAAAACCGTTCCAGCCGCGTCCCCTAAAGCCCATTTTTATCCGGCGCGCCCCCATACGGTGTCCGGCGCCCCGAGCCCGTCCCCGTCCCACAGGGGACGGACCGGGCACGCCGGACACAACGAAAAGCGAGGCGGGGAGTGGCGGGGCCGACCCGTCGGCGGCACGGTTAATTTTAACCTAACCGTCGCCTACCTCGCGACGGAAGTTATTCGCGCGCGAGTGACACACGGCGGCATCTTTGCCTTAATGGCGACGGAGGGGCAGGCGAGACGTCTCGTCGGTCTGCTGCGCAGCCTCCACGCGTCGCCGGCGTTCGCACGCCACCGCCCGTTCCCGCGCGATCTTCCCGCCTCTTCTCGCCCTGTTCCCGCGCTTTCTTCCCGACGCCGGCGTCTATAAAAGGTCTCCCGGCTCAACGGAGCCACCACACCCCGCCGGCAACAAACACGGCCCTCGTCGCTCCACCGCCGTCTCCTCCACCACCGGTAGCAATGGCGAACCGCCCCGGCGCCGGCCACTTCCCTCCACCGCCGTCCCCTCCACTTGCGGTCCCGGAAACGCAGGTCGACACCGACCCCTCGGCAGCGGCCCGGGAAGAGTGATGGCGTGCACACCGTCGCCAGCGGCGGGAGGCAATGCAGCAGCGAGCCCGCCGGCCAGCGGGAGGCGGCACGAGCGGCGGATCCGGCGGCGTTCGCGCCCATGGCCCCGCTGGCCGGCGAGGCCGCGGCGGCAGCGGCGTGGCAGAGAGCGATGGGACGCCACCGTTGCGGCGTCCGACGCCTCGACGAGACATGAGGCGTGACGGTGCCGGTACCGGGCGGAGATGGAGCAGCGGTGGGCTGACGAGCGCCAGCGCCAGCTCGCTGAGCGGGATGCGCTGTACCGAGATCGGCGGGAGTCAATCGAGCACCAGCGGCAGCTGGCGGCGGAGGAGCGTCATCAGCGGGAGGCGGCGCTGAAGGCGATCTGGGGGAGGCGACGAGTGGCGGCGAGGACGCAGTTGGCGGCGGAGGACGCCGTGTTGGCGGCGGCGATGATGGAGGCGCCAATAGATGTGGAGGAGGAGGCACCAATGGAGGAGGAGGAGGCCGAGGCGGAGGAGACCGAGGTGGAGGACGACGACGACGACGAGTTCGAGTGGTCCGACGACGACGGGCCGCACCCGGACGAGACGGTCGATCAGCAACGCGCGCTCGTCGAGTCCTTCGAGTCGGAGAAGAAGCTCTAGGACGACGCCCGTGCCCGCGAAGAGGCGCATATTCGTCGCGCCGTCGAGCTCTCCCTCCAGGCGTCCCAGCAGGGGAGGGCGGAGGAGGAGGACGCGCGGCGGGAGCGGCACCGTCTGGCCACCGCCGAACGCAAGGAGAGGAGGCGCACGCAGGAGGAGCTGCGGCGTAGGGGAGGCGACGACGGGGCGGGGCCGTCGAACGCACCGCCGGGCGGTCAGTAGTGTAGGTTTAGATGAAATCTAGCCCTTTTTCATTCAAACTTTGTAATATATAATCAAAATTGAATGAAAACTTTTATTTTCGTGCACCAATATTCATTTGGAGGAGGCGTTTGGGGGACGCGGCTGGGGAGCGACGTCCCCCAAAGGCAGCACGAACAAAACACGTCCCCCAAACGCTCAATCCGGCGCGGTTTGGGGGACGCTTTGGGGGACGCGGCTGGAGATGCTTTTATATCCTTGCCTATCGGCTCACTCTTTTGTAATCCAAACTCCTGTTAATCAAAGAAATAGGCAAAGCTTTTGCCAATCTGAACCATCCGCTACCACTTGAGCCGTTGAAAGGTAGTCGCATCCTTTTTGTTTCTCCCCGTAAGACATCAGTCTTGCTCACATGCAGATGCTTCTTGGCCCAGTAGCCTTTATCTTTTGTTCATCTCTTTTGTGATTCGTGTTTGCCAAATTTCCCCGGCACAAGCATTACGCAAACGAAAGGAACATTTCGCCACGTCGTCATTTTGCAGCGAGGGATCGGCCAGACCAACCATACAGCCAGATCTGTGGCAGGAGCCCATTATTTTTCCCTGACAAACATGTCTAGTGAGATGAGATATTGAGATCTCGACGTCTGCGTTTAGCCCATACTACATGTTCCCTCTGCCTGACACGTTTGAATGTTTCTTCTTGGTTACCACAATGTCCATCGTCCGTATCGTAGGATTTGAGAGGAGAGACTCGAAATCCTGCAGTGTGTCGTCTATTACGATAAACATACAAACATTGAGAAGTTCAAGCCGATTCTCCAAGGACATTGCTCCAAAAATCATCGCCCTACCAAAGAAGAAGAATTCCGCGGTAAAAAAGTCTCTTCAAGACATTATGTGGATAAGCCGAATTATTTTGAGACAAGGTTTGGAGGTGGACCATATCGAACAATTTGTCGCGCAATGAAAAATGGTCGCTAACATTGAGCTCACTATTGGATTCAAGGACACTATCACCTGAAAATTCACCAAAGATGGCACATATCCCGGATCTGCGGCCTACAAAATGCAATTTGAGATCTAGATTTGGGTGCCTCCTAAATACAAGGTGTTCGCTTGGTTGGTTATGTAAAATAGAATTTAAACGTCGAATCGGTTGACTAGAAGAGGATGAATAAATTGTGGCAATTGCTCACTATGCAACCAAGCTCAAGGATCGGCCTCACACATCCTTTCCGAGTGCCGCTTCACCACCCATATTTGAAATGTAAAAACGGTAATTACACATTCACGTGGGAAAATGAAGATACATCAGAGATTGGTGGACCAAAATAGCCTTGGGACATGCTTGTTTCTTGGGAATTGAGAAAAAAATAAATGCTAGGGATTTACGTAACATCGCATCGCCTACACCAGTCATCATCACAAAGATGAGGGGACGAAGATATGAAGCATAGCTGGACCTAAGGTGTGTTTGGTTGGTGCCTACATTGGCCCTACCAAATATTTGGCAACAATTGGCTTGCCAATTTTTTGGTCAAGGAATCCTCAACCCATATTTGGCTAACTATTTGGCAAAAATGTGTGAGCAAGAGAGGTGAACATTAATTGGCAGCCAAAATTTTAGCTACAAACCAAACAATGGTAACACATTTTTTTGGAAACGTAGGCAAAAAATTTACCTCATTCATTAATTAAGGAGAAGTTTGTTACAACCAAACAAACCAAGAGAACAAAAAGTGATCACTCTCCCAAAATTACATTTCTCAAATGTTTCGCGCCCGCGGTGGCCCAAAGTCTAGCCTCGCCCTTAATGATCACCTGGAGCATCGAAGTTGGGGCGGACCTTTTGTGGAAAACTCTCGCATTTCTTTCCTTCCAAACCGTCCAACTAACAAGCATGGTAAGGGCGGAAATGGCCTTCCGATTTGTGTTTGCCTTGCAAGTCATGGTGCTCCACCACTCCTTGATGGAGGTGTCCGACGTCCATTCATGTGTGTGTATGGAGGGAAGTCCAAGCCACTCTTTGGTCAACCCCCAAAGTCTCTTTGTGTACCAACAATGTGAGAAGAGGTGCACCACCGTTTCTCGAGTTTGCAATTTGTTCAACCTCTCCTTGCAAGCCGATCAGCCGTCCAAAGCCTATTTTGAATAGCTAACCCAACGAAGAACCTAACCTTAGACAAAAACATGAAGGGCACCCAATTTTTTTTGGCAGGGCCACTTGAGGAACCAAACCTGCACTAAATTTGTATGTAACGCGATACCCGAAGAGTAGGCTCATGTTAAAGTCGTAGACTTTGGCCTAGGCATTAGCTCAAACTTTGAAACTCCTTTTTAATTAATAAAAATAGTAATTTTTTGTGTTGTTTCTTCGACGTTTTTCGACCCATCATCCGACCAAAAAATTCAACCCATTTCCACCAAAAGGTCCTTTCAAGATAATTTGTGGATAAGCTAAATTGTTTTGAGACAAGGTTTGGAGGTGGCGCACATTGAACAATATGTTATGGGAACTGGTCGCTAACATTGAGCTCACTATTGGAACCGAGGACAATATCACTTGGAAATTCATCAAAGATGGCACATACTCGGCATCTTCCGCCTATAAAATGCAAATTGAGATCCACAGTTTGAAAGATTTGGATGCCTTCTAATCGCAAGTTGTTTGCTTGGTTGGTCTTGTAAATTAGAATTTGAAAGGCGGATCAGTTGATTAGAAGAGGATAGCTAAATTCTGGTAATAGCCTACTCAATATGCAACAAAGTTCAAAGAATGATGTGTGTTTCGGTCAAAGTAGGCTAATGTCAAAGTCCAGAGTTAGTTCGGAACTTGGAAACTCATTATAAATCTTGCCTTGTTTCTTGGAGGTTTTTGGACCCATCATCCGACCAAAAAAATCAATCCATTTCCACCAAGAGAAAGGGCTAGTATCATTCACATGACATCCACCTCAGCCAATCAATATCGCATCAACATACATGCATGCATCTCACCAATGATCAGTAGCTACACGTACGTACGAGATCTCCCCCCAAAAAAATGAATCGCGTGAACGCAGGACGATGGATGGACAAGATCAGGAGGTGGTGGCCGTCCTGAGCGCGCACTCCTCCGGCACGGTGGGGAACCTCTTGCGGTCGTCGCAGTAGTCGTATATCATGAGGTTCCTGGCCACCCAGCCGTTGTCCTGGCGCTGGCCCTTGTCGAGCGCCCACGCCGGCGGCTGGTCCCACCAGCTGTCTCCGGTGACGGCCGCGCACGCCGGCGGGGCCGGGCCGGACGCCCAGGCGCAGGCGTCGGCGGTGAAGTCGCTGTAGGAGGAGATGAATGGCCCCTTGGTCCAGTCCGTCTTCTCGAGCCCGCCGCGGGTCGCCCAGTCGTCGGCGTTCCAGATGCTGGAGAAGACGTACATGGGCTTGGCGATGGGGAAGAACATGTTGGGCTTGTCCGAGTTGCGGTACTCCCTGATCGCCACCTTGTCCACGAAGAATCTGCGCAGGAGAAGAAAGAATAATATTTTCAGTAAGGCACTGTGCGATGCTAACCGAGGCGCTAGCTAGCTGTAGCTGTAGACAAAGCTGGGAGCTGGGCCGCCATGAATACAGTGGCAAGTGCAGCCGGATCTCGATCCCAGTGTACAGGACACTAGTCTAATCAGCGACCATGGCCGAAACCATGTGCGGGCGTGACCACCGCTGTAGCGGCAGTTTGGAGTACAGATTCGAGCCAAAAGCTTTGTCAAGGGTACTGCATCCGATAGGAAAGAAGATTGGGCGGAGGTATACATGGAGTAGAAAGAAACAGGTGCACGGGGACACCGACACGCATTGTTTGGCCCCAAACAGAGTGTACACCCAAACCCAAGTAGCAGCCGCGTCGACGTCCGAGCGACGGACGGACGCGGACTGGTTTGGCATCTCCTACTCCATCTGCGGGCGTGGGCGGGTCCAGCAGGTAGATTCTAGCGGAGTAACCCAAATGCAGGGGTGGGTGGGTGGATCCATTCAATTCAACTGCCCCCGCCGCTACTAAATCCGGCAACCCCACTCCGGCGGCACCAGTGTGCCAGCATGAGACTGTGAGAGTGGTACTTGGTGAAATTGGAGGATTATTTGATGGTTTTGCAATGCGAGCGAGAAGCCATGGAATGGATGGAGAGGGCTTACACGATCTGCTTGGGGTTCCAGAGGATGGAGTAGGAGTGGAAGTCGACGGTGGGGTCGAACCACAGCGAGTGCCGCATCTCCCGGCCGCCGACGCCGCTGCGGTACACGTTGGTCTGGATGATGTAGGGCTCGCCGGTGCGGTTGCCCAGGAACTCGAAGTCCAGCTCGTCGCGCTGCGGCGCCGCGTCAAGGTCAGAGCACATCTGAAGAAAACGCAATCAGATGATGAGTAACTAAACACGCGCGTCTTCCACCAAGTTCGGTCAATCCGTCGGCGGTAATGCTGCCAGTGCCGGTGATGCTGTGGAACGTACGTAGTAGGCCGTGACGACGCCGGCGGAGTCGTTCCCGACGAGCTTGAGCTTCATGCTGAACCACCCGAACAGGTACTTCTGCTTCGTCTGGAACCCGACGCCTGCAAGAAACAAGCATAATCGATTGGTGCTTGTGCAATGCGATAACTAACTTGGGTGATGAATGATGGGATCTACCCGTCTTGTTGTCGAGGGAGAGGTACCACGTCTGGCCGTCGGGGGAGGTCTTGACGTGGTCCTCCGCGCCGGTGATCTCGAAGTTGTCCCCGAACGACGGGGTCGCCGCCGCCGCATTGGCGCCCTGGAACTGGAAGCAGAAGCAAGAAACGGCAATGGCCGCGCACGCCAGCAGTGCGCCGGCGCACGGACGCGCCCGAGACACCATCGATGGAGACAACCCCAAGAGGAAGCAAATCAAGATTGTGCCGCCGACGACGACGAGACGAGGAGTGGAGTGGGGAACGGGAAACGGGAAAGAGGCAGAGCGGAGCGGAGTAATGCTTGAGTCTTGGGCAAAGCACAAGTCAGAGAACCACACACAGCACACAGGTTTACAGCTTTCTTATAGACTCGACAGCGCTTTGCTTTGATAGTTTAAGCTGCCTCAACAGACGTGTAGTGTAGCTGGAGAAACAGGAGTACAGTATTGCTGCGCCCGTAGCCCATAGGGTGAAATCACACCGTTGCGGCCGCCTCAGCTCAGCTTTCTCGAGAACCACCGTCCATCGTGATTTTAATTGATTTTTCCCAGTCTTCTGCGTTTCAAACAGGATAGGAGGAGTCCGAGTAGTAGGATGCTACTGCTGCTGCACTGCATTATGTTAATGGAGGGCACTAGATGCCATGCACGAGCTGCAGATTATGCATCTGCCGCTGCTCGTGGCTGTCACATGAGCGTATCATGTTCATCTGCCGATTGGTCGGATTAATTGATGCCTCACCGGGAGAACCCCCGGGAAGCCCATGTGACGCGAGGATGAAGAGGGAAATAGGTAATACATCACTTCCTCTCTATCCAC
>NC_061514.1:252734243-252819495 GCF_022539505.1 Lolium rigidum | reverse complement strand
ACTCCTAAGGCCGGTGCCAGCGCAGGCGGTAGCGGAGGCGGTAGCGGCGGCGACGGGGCGGGAGAGGGGCGGGAGGCGGGCGGGACCGGAGCGGCGGGCGCCGGCGGGCTCGCCGGCGGTAGCGCCCGCTACCGCCCGGCTGTCGCCCGCGTTGGCGGCGAGATGGAGGCGGGAGCGGGGCGGGAGGCGGGGCGGCGCAATGGCGACGCGGGCGAGAGGAGGGGCGAGAGGCGGGGCGACGCGGGCGAGAGGTAGAAGAAGACGACCTGGTCGGTTTTTTTTCTTTTTTCTTTTTTTCTTTCCTTCTTTTATTCTTTAAATGTCGGCTTTTTATTTTATTTTCTTTCCTTCTTTTATTTTCTTTCCTTTTTTTACTCTTTCGATTCAAAATACAAACACAAGTACACACTTGTCATATAGGCTATTTAGAAAAACAAGAAACATAATTTGTATTTTTATTAATTATTATGTAATCGGTAACATTTTTTGTTGAATACTTTTTTTGCATTATTTTGAATGTCTACAAAAATTCGGGTGAAATAACTTAATGTGAAAAAGAAATGGTGATGTGGAGGAGAGAGAAGTGAGAGTGGGGACTATAGCCCATGCATTGGCAAGGTGGGGTGAGAGTGGGGTGAGAGTGGGGTGAGAGTGAGAGAAATCTGACGTGGCGGGGCGGGAGTCGGGCGGTGCATTGGCACCAGCCTAAGAAATTTTAGGCCACTCCAATGGGATCCTATTTCAAAGATCAAAAGTGTTTAAAAATGTTAAGAGAATCCACCTGAAGGTTGGGTGATTAGGAAGGTGGTTGTACCCCTAGCCTACCAAAGTTCAAACCACAGGTTTAACATCTGTGTGTCTCATAAAGATGGAATATTCATTCAGTGGGAGACGATGTTCCCGTCGACATCGATGCATCTGTGGTGAGTTCGTCAATTTCAAGATCCAATCCACCGGCTCAGTCTTCCGGAGATACTCATAATAATGTTCGTCTGTGCTGACTCACCGATAGGCTAGCGCAATCTGTGCCCGTTTATGGGTGGCAGCGGCCCCAACAACCTCAGTCCGTAAAAAAAATAAGGAGAGAGTAAAAAATGATAGACATAATTTACATAATATAAGGACTTTTATCAAAAAAAAAACATAATATAAGGCTCAAAATGGGCCTAAAAGTTCACGGCTGACATTAAAAAAATGGATAGTGGCGCGCATGCCAGTAGCGTGTGGTCCTCCTCGTAGGGTGCCACTAGCTCCTAGCCTCCTCGCCGAGGTTGATAAAGACCTGCAGCGGCGACCACAAATTGGTCGTTGGGGGAGGAGGCGTCAACTGCTTTGGTGCGGGCGCGCCCTCTTACTGCGAGCGCTAGATGGCCTCCACGAGGCCAATCCACTTAGTGCGCTCCTCCGTCTCGGAGATGGTCATGGCGCGCCATGGCCTCTTCCTCCATGAGCTCGTTGTCCTCCATCGGCTCATAATCGAGGTCGTCGTCCACATAGTGTGTGTCGGGAAGGGCTTGTACGGGAAGGCCGACAGCCACAACAGTGGCTCCACATAGTGTGTGTCGGCGCCGCCGGACTGCAACCAGTCCGACTAGCCAGGTCGCGGTGTGGGAAGACGAACCCATACCACTCCTCCGGCACGGCATGCTCCTCCTTGACCAACGTGTGGTGACCCGGCATACCACTGCATGGTGTAGTATGCAAGTCTGATATAACGCCAATGAAACACCGTTCCACTAGTATTATATTGCTCAGAGTGGTACAACAGAAACATATGCGGGTCCAAGGCATGTCTATAGAATTTACAACATAGACTCTTTACAAAAGATCCACACAGCCTCCTACTTTACAATGAGGTAACACTGCAAATAAACTCCAGAAGAACGACTCGTAGTCTAATCTTATCACGAACTCTATTTGTAGAGTATTTAACTAGCTATAGAGGCTATGAATAGATTCTAGCTAAATAGGAGCTAGGTTTAGGAAGCTAGTTCCCTTCTATGGCTAAACTAGGTTTTCTCTTTGTTGGATGTGGTATTTGACTCCTCTGACAGGGTCCTGTTTCTTGAAGTAGTTGTTGACTCCTCGGCCTTCGAGTTGCATTGTAGATCCTCCATCGTGGCCTCCATATCTAAGCAGGGGATTTAAGAGTGGTTTGAGTACGAGCGTACTCAACAAGTTCATTATAGGAAAGAGGTATTTAATGCACTAGCTACAGCATTAGACCAGAAAGTCTAATACCAATGCAGTTTTTCATAATCATTTCTTCAAAAGGTTGCTTTTATACAGAAGAACTATGTCCGTCAGCCTTCACCGGTTTACTAGAACTTCATGGAGCTCCTTTCCGGCCGCGTTCGCAGTTCCATAATCCGGAACAGGGAGTGATAGGTCACGGTTCTTTACACTCTGCAGCGGTGTGTTGCTTTACCCATAAGAGATCTTAACCTTGGTGCCAACCGGGCAATTTCCCCGTCCACACTTCCTATGGTGTGAGGCCCGGTATAAGGTCTAGCCAATCATGTTCCTCCGCTACCTCGAACACCCACCCTTTGTTGCATGCCCCGACCCCCGGGTCCTCGCCGGTCCCATTATTCCCACTCACGGGTGGACCCCGACCACGACAACAGTTTGGGACTCGTTAACCAAACTCCTTCGCCGGTAGCTGCAACCAATCATAGACCGCAATACCGTGGGGACTTAAGGCTTCCCCAGCCAACCGCTTGTTCTTTGAGCGACAAGTGTCTACGGACTATGTCGTGGGGACTTAAGGCTTCCCCAGCCAACCGCTTGCCCTGACAGATACAAGTGTCTACGGTAAAGCGCATCTGTTGATGAACGAGAGGTGGAAACACTTTTGACTACTCCGTCCCACTCCGGATCTTATGGTTAACACGGGTATTACGGCACAAGAATCATCTGGACGACATTTGTTGTTTAATCCTAGATGGATATAAACCCTTGCAATGGAACCTCCACCATATCAACACAATCCATGGTTCCATTGCCAACCACATAGTCATATTCATAGTTATGAAAATAGTGGTTTTGGTTTTTATGCAATAGTGATAATCATAGTACTTTGCAAGTAATTTGATAAAGATACTCAAATGACATGAGCAAGTGATGAACTTGCCTTTCTTGGCTGCAAGATTATGCAGACAAGGTCTTCGATGCGTAATAACTCCAAATTCTGAAATAGCATCATCGTCCGGTAAGGGCGATGTTTAAAAGATTGGCAAGGATGCAACAATGCATAAGAATGAGATGCAATTGCTCTAAGTGTGACCTAACCCCGATGATTTAGGATCAGTGAGTTGTAATGATTGGTTTAGGGTGTGTTGTACTTTTAGAGTGATTCACATACAAGGTTCTTATTCAGGTGTGATTTACTTGGTATTATTAACAGGTAGATAATAAAGCATAATAATCAATTGAGCACACGAAGAATGATAATTGGCATAATGTTAACAAGTAAAGAACAGTGGTTAGTTTTAGTACTATATGGCATGGTTAATGATTAATTATCATATTCTTTAAAAGAATAACTTTTGAAGAACATGTTCTTTAATTAAGAACAAGTATGATAATTAGGTTGAGGGGGTTCTATGGTTGACTATGGTTTCATTTAGTTTCTGGAGTAAGTTTTAGATGGATCCCAACAAAGTTGGATTCATCAACACCTAGGGCTTGTAAGGTTAAGATAAGCCTAGGTATCCTAAGCAATTCATTATACATGGTTGTTGTCAAGGTTGGTTTATCTTGCTAGTGATAGCTGGCTAGGGTTTATGGGTCCCTTATAAGCATGGTTGAGGATGATTCTCAGTTTTCTTCAAAAGAATAACTTTTGAAGAACATACTTCTTAGATAATAAGAAGTATTTCAATTATTGATGTGTATCTAGGGTTTCCTATTGGATTTACTAAGTAAGGAATGGTGGTTTCCTAAATAGGATGATTAATAATTATCTCTCACTAATAGGGTTTAGTGGAGTATGGTTGGGTAATGCAAGATACTGGGCATGGTTGCTATTAGGGTTAATCACCATGGTGTGATGCTAATTAAAGTTACTTAAGGATGATAATTCAAAGGATATGAGCTAGGGTTTGCATTTGGTTGACCCTATTTGATCAACCATGTAGGATAGGGGTGCATATATGGGGTACTAAATGATTGATAAAAGAGCTCCTACATTTTATGTGGACGTAACAAGTATTTAATTGCTAATTATGGTTTTGTGGATCGGAAGTAATTACATGATCACATTTTCTAACCTAGGTTTAGGTTTAGAAGCAAATTAAGGTTTACATGAAATAATGGAGCTAGGATTCCTAATGGTATTAAGGTTTTAGGGATCACATGAAATGATGAGTTCTTGGTTCTATTACTTATGAAATTAGGGTTGTCTAAATACCCTAAAATTCTTGAATTAATAACTTTACTTTAAGGTTGAAGTTATTAATAACCTTGGAATAAAATTAATATTAGATTTGGCATTTTATTATTTTCAATGAATTAATAATTAAGGTAATTATTAATTAGGGTTTAAATCCTTCTAATGAGGATTTAACAAAATAATAAATAAAGAAAATTAGTTTTCATGTTTTCTTTATTTACTTACTGGTTTTATTTATTTTATAAATGTTTTCTTAATTTCTGAATTTTAATTGTATTTAGAATTAAAAGAAAAGGCTTAAATAACAAGTATTAAATAATTAAATTTTTATTAAAAATAAAAATTTCATTTTATATTTTTATTGGATAGAGTTTACTTTTCTAAGAATTTTGATATATTATTTACCTTTTTCTGAGTTATAATAAATTTTATATGAATTTGCAAAGTTTCGTATATTTCCCTGGATTTAATTTTAAATGAAACGACTAACTACACCCGGCTATTCTACCCACAGAGTCACTGACTCGTGGGCCAGTGGCCATGTCACCTGCCACACGTGCATTGACCAAGGTCAAAATTGCCACGGTGGCAGGGAGGCTCACTGCCGGCGGGATGCCGGCGGCAATCGCCGGCGAGATACGGTTCCCGCGGGGGTGTGTGGATGCTTGACGGATAGGGGACGCCGAGGCGAACCCAATGGTGGCGGCGCCGCTCTGATTAGGTCGACGGAGAGCGGCCGGCGGTGATGGTTCTGCGGCGGCGGCACGGGTGAACGACGCGGCGTGTCTACGGTACATGATTGAGCAAAGCGGGCACACCAGGAGATCGAGGAGCTCACCAGGAGCATGATGCGCATGACGGCATGGTCGGAGATGGCGTGATTCGCCGGATTGGGCCGTTATCAGCGTCGGAGAAGACGAGCTCGGCGCAGGTGCTGTGGACCTCCCCAGCTCGATTCCTCTCTTGGTTTGAGCAAGTAGAGGACGGCAATGCTGTTGGTGGTCACGGCTTGGCACGGGGACGCCCCAGTCGACGGCGATGGTCGACGACCGGCTCAGGTAGGGTTTCGGATTGGGGAGAATTTAGCAGGGGAGGAAGAAAACCGAAGCTAGGGCTCGACCCGGGGCTTTTATACGGCGCTCGGACGATCCTCGTCACGTTGTTGGTCCCGGAGAAGGCGCCAGCACGAAGGGGAAGACGATCACGGCGTCGCCGTGGCCTCCAGCACGATGGAGAGGATGAGGATGAACTCGTCCTCGATATTTTGGACGAAGGGGTACGGCCTGGGGTTTGGGCTCATCTTGGGCTGCCTCTGGGCTGCATGCTGGGCTGCTCGGCCAGGTGAGGCAGGTAAGCCTCCTCTTCTATATTTTTTTCTCTTTTCTTTTCTGTTTTCAATTCTGTTTTATAATTCTTGTTTTGCTTCAAAATTTAAATCATGTGATACCATGCGGGTATCAAATAATTTGGATTTCGATAGGACTATTAAAGGATGAATGCTTTTCTGCATTGTTTTGGGGATAAACATCTAATATCAGTGAGCTACATTGCAAACCTTTATTAATCATGATTTTATGCACTCATTTTAATTTTCTTTTTCTGGTGTAATCATCTCTGTTTGAAATGATTAGAATTGATAATTTCTACTCTAAGTGTTTTAGAGTTTTTTATTAGGGTTTGGTCTCTCAATTGAGAATTTAGCCCCTGGCATATGATTTTATGTGAACCTTATTTATTAGGGTTTTATCATTTCTAGTACCACCCCCTTGTTAAGGTTATTACTATCACTACATTTGAAAGTATCTCAGTAGGGATTGTTTCCATCCTGGTTTATCTTGGTTACAAAGATAAATGGTTGATCACTACACATATGGTTTACTTATAGGATTTAGCATTAGGTGGCTCTTATGTTTTATAATTGAAACATTGTATTTAATTAATGAACCATTAGGGTTCTAATGATATTTGCCTAATGGCATTTGATTTGAATCTCAACTATAGCATGGATTTATATCATGATCACCATAGTGATACATAAACTAGAGTTGAGATATAATTCTAGCTTATAGAGTTGAGATGACACCATATTGCATTTGCTAGGTTTTAATCTCCCCTAACCAAGGTAATATGGTTAGTTGTTTCATATCTTATGTGCTTCTTTAATCACTAAAGATTTGAGAATTGGTTTTATCTTCTACCAATTACTTCTATCATTATCTCCAATTTATCATTAAAGTAACTACACTAGTTATAGTTCTTTTTATAGTTAACTTTGGTCATATGGGTTAATGGTTCCTCACCATTTTAAGTATGGAGTTTTACACTAAGGTTTTCTTATGTTTCTTAGGTGAAGAATAAGTGGACTGCAGATGTGGTAGAATACTACTTATGATCACCAAGTGGTTCACAAGTTAAGGTTGGGATATAAGTCTAGAGTTTCTTACTAATGATCTCCCTATAATTTCATGTGGAAATGGAATCTACTTATACTAGTAGGGTTTAACTTATCCTCACATTTCTCCAAAGCATGATCATATATTATATATGATCATCTTGTTCTTAATATCTTTACTTCAAATTCTTAGGGTTTAGGGTCATTTCACAATTTATAATGATTAAGGTTGGACTTCCTAAGGTATCTCTCCTTGAATGGGTTTCTCACTCCCAAGATCAAGTGTTGTCTTGATCAATTAAATATATACTATCTTTTATAGTTTCTTGAATGGGCATGGTTATGGTTGTCTCAATTATCTTGAGTATAACACCATAGGTTGAGCTTTCTCATTTAAGAATGGTTATTCTAAGGTTTATGGTGTACTCCTAATATCTCCTTAGGTATCTATGCTAAGGTTTCATTTGTCTAGCTTAATTGGGTTAGTCTCTTCCTCACCTTATCAATTCAGGGGTATTGTATTATTCCATGTGATATTAGGTCATCTCACCACTCCAAGGGAAATGGTTTTCAACCTAATACTTTAATTCAAAGGTTGTCCTTTATTCTTAAATAGGTAAAGCTAAGATTGATATGAGTGGTCTCTCTCTCATCTAAGGAAGGACTTTTAATACCATCTTAAGATTTTGTTCCATAGATAATGATGTGATCATCAATATCTATGTTTAACATAAAAGGTTCTCTTTCTAGGGATGGTCTTGATTAGTATCCTAAGTTTATGTTCTTAAGATGAGGTTTTGTTTACATGGATGTATATCTAGGGTTTAACTCAAGGTTTGTTATTGCTTCTCTAATAATTAATAGGACTCTCACCTCTCTAAGTTTGATGCTTGATAATTTGGAATAGAGAAGAGTTGTATTCCTTAGTTGGATCTCCTTGTCTTGTTTCCAAGATTAAAATAGAATAAATACCATGAGGTTCATGGTAGCATCAAAGATTAGTTGAAGACATGGAAAAGATAAGTGAAGAATGGTTTGTCCATTTATTGTTACTTGATTTCCAATTAATTGTAGGTTCATATGTTATGGCAAGGAATTCCATGTTATGATATGTTATAAGATTAAGCAAGTGATCATTGATTGAAGTGTTGTTGTGTTAGATTTAATTCCATTTGATCTAACCCCTTAGATCAAATCATCTCTACCCAAAACAAGGTTTTAGCAAAGTCACGTTGAGGTTTATAGCGCTTGACTTGATGAGCTACTTCAATTCCACCAAGGTCAAGTGAAACTTCGATTCATCGTGATCTGTTTTACTTTAAAGCGCGAAAATTCCCTGCATTTTCTATGCATGAATGCAATGCACACATCTGTTTCATCTATTTTTGTAACCCCAATACCTGGGATATTACAGTCTCTACCCCTTAAACTAAACTTCGTCCTCGAAGTTTGAACTCTCTCACGTTTCGGAGTTTGGATCTGACTTGTGCAGACTATGACTTCTCTCGAACTCCATGGTGATCTTACTAGATATAATTGAATATATCTCTTGTCCAGATTCTTCTTGGAATCCATTAGGGTTTGTCTCTGAACTTTAATTCTTACTCCAGTTCTATGATTTTTCTCTGGAATCTAATAATACCCGTCTCTGAACCATGGCTCTTACTTTGATTTATTGATTTCTTCCAACTATTATAATCTTGTTTCCTATCTCATTTAAGATTCAATGATTGAGACTTCTTCTTGTCTTGACAGTCTTAATTGAGGACTAATTGGATAACATTCTCCTATTTGATAAAATAGGTCTTTGTTTTTCCCTTACTACCAAAACTGCAATAATGGTATTAAGTAAGGTACTTAACATGGAAATGATCATGATGATTTATTTCCCTAAGAATGGATTAGACTCATTTAGTCCATCCAATCATGGTTTATAGTTGATACTTATAACTATTTTGGATTATTTAGGTTCCATGAAAGGAATCATTCAAATAGACTTTAGTTTTGGTATAATCAATCTCCTTCGGTATTTGGCCTTCTTGAGCTTTATTGAGCCTATTGTATTTCCTTCGTCCAACTCTTTATGCTTGACTTACTTGAGCTTTAATTCTTCTGAGTAAGTACTACTCACTTTCTCAAGTTATAGCCCACATCTTACTTCCTCGAGGTATGAACCTCGGCTTCTGGTCTGACATCCTTCTGAAAGTAATGTTCAACAATCTTATGAAAACAAGATTGAACTTCCTCTCAGTTCAGACCTTCATCATCTATCTTGCTCAAAATATTGAGTTATGGTACATCCAACTTAATATTTACTCTACCCCTTAGAGTTTTCTTAAGGTCTTCAACTCCTTTTCCTCCAACCATTGGACTTATGGTTAGAATATTGGTCTAGGTCTAGCTTATGGTTTATATTCCTCTAAGGTTTTGCGAAGAATCTTTGTGGTGTATCCACTCAATTGTGGACATCCAATGTGAATCCTTCAACTAAATGATTATATATCTAGCTATTTGGCTAACAAGATTTTTATTTGTTCACAAACTTTTGTTACAAATAATTAAATCGTGGACTATTTGTATTACCAACTGATACCAGCTGTGGTTATTATACCAACTGTGGCTATTTGATATCTAAAAAAATGGATTCTATTATAGATTCTGATCAACTGGACGAGACATCTTCTACTTTATCTCGCAGTATTGATACTATACCAATTGTGGTCTTCTGATATCAACTATGGTTTTCTTATATCTGTTGTAGTTTCATAAATCATCTTCCTTCATTCAGGGTTTATTTTGCAAGAAAACCACTAGCTGACACTATGTTTATAGTATCCTAAGTGATTTCCCATGCATTCCCTCTTCTATGTTGACTATGGATCTGCTTCAGCTTCACCATAATCATTATATTTCTCACCTTCATGCTTATTTCGTACAAAAGTACTCCTCTGTTGAGGTAAAGCATGTTTTGATTGGTACTTCCTTCTGAATATTGTGGTTGCTTCCCACAACTTTGTTTCCTTTATCTGGTGAACCTTCATCTTGTCTTCGAATCTCCGAATTCGTCACTTCCTCACACGAATACCATTACCCTCTAGATCTATAGCATCAAGTAAGGACTTGATATTGCAACATGCATTTGCATATCAACGTCAAACTTCATGTATGAATCTAGTCAAACAATGAAAATCCAATAAAATCCAAGAAAATCCAGCTTTGTGCTTTTATAATACACATCATCATAAGCCTGAATATAGTAGTTGAGTAGGACATCTCTAAACATCAGGCTCTGATGTGTAGTATATAACACCACATAAGATAGGTTTATATCGTGATACTTAGCACGAATAGATGGGATTCTACTATTTGTCTCAACTTTTACCTTAATTGCACATTTGCAATGAGATAAACTTGAAACAAAGTGGTTTGGGATGGTTAAGGTTAACCTAATTTTCTTTGGAAGTACTACTTAACTTAGTATTATACCATATATAAGTGCTATTGAGGACTATTTTGTATGATACCTCTAGTTCTAATATGGTTACTCTGAATACATATTTATTAGGATATAGTTCCTATACTTCTAAGTGTTTCTACCATAAGCATATGGTCATGATGTGCTTGGCACACTTCCCATATTTTTGGAACACAATTCTTGCACTATTGTTTTGCACTTGACTTCTTATTGTATTCCTACCAAATGTCTATGATGTTCTAATCCATCACATAATGATTCTCAGGTGAATCTTATATGATTACTATCCCTACCATGTATGTAGATATATTTTATTCCAATCACTCTTCCTTACCACCCATGATTGGCTCATCATGGTCTATATTACCTTATATGACTTATATACATCCCTTGCTATCAGTAGTTTTACAAGTTTGGATAATTTACTTACCCATTACTTGTATTGGTTTACACCTTCTAATAGGATATTTTCTTTATCTTTATCACTTGATATAACTCCTATTACAGGTCTGAATAATTCTTACTTAACCATAACATGTGTTGGTACACATCTTCCAATAGGATATCTTCCTTATGGTTGTATCCTCTCTTTGGACTACCATGTATTGTATACCAACTGGGGTCTACTCATCTATTGTTTAAGGACTTCATGGTGTACTATAAGTTTGGGATTAGTTAACTAACTTCACTTAGGAGAAATAGGTAAGAAAGGTTGACTTAAGTGTGTCAGGATTATTCTCAAGTGAATATCCATCTCAAGTCATAAGAAGATTTGGTTTAACTACGACAACTTCCTATAGACACTACCAATCCTATAGGTCTCCTTTAAAGGGTTTTAATACTAAGGTCAAAGAATTTGCTCTGATACCAACTGTGGTCACCCGGCATACCACTGCATGGTGTAGTATGCAAGTCTGATATAACACCAATGAAACACCGTTCCACTAGTATTATATCGCTCAGAGTGGTACAACAGAAACATATGCGGGTCCAAGGCATGTCTATAGAATTTACAACATAGACTCTTTACAAAAGATCCACACAGCCTCCTACTTTACAATGAGGTAACACTGCAAATAAACTCCAGAAGAACGACTCGTAGTCTAATCTTATCACGAACTCTATTTGTAGAGTATTTAACTAGCTATAGAGGCTATGAATAGATTCTAGCTAAATAGGAGCTAGGTTTAGGAAGCTAGTTCCCTTCTATGGCTAAACTAGGTTTTCTCTTTGTTGGATGTGGTATTTGACTCCTCCGACGGTGGTCCTGTTTCTTGAAGTAGTTGTTGACTCCTCGGCCTTCGAGTTGCACTCGTAGATCCTCCATCGTGGCCTCCATATCTAAGCAGGGGATTTAAGAGTGGTATGAGTACGAGCGTACTCAACAAGTTCATTATAGGAAAGAGGTGTTTAATGCACTAGCTACAACATTAGACCAGAAAGTATAATACCAATGCAGGTTTTCATAATCATTTCTTCAAAAGGTTGCTTTTATTCAGAAGAACTATGTCCGTCACCCTTCACCGGTTTACTAGAACTTCATGGAGCTCCTTTCCGGCCGCGTTCGCAGTTCCATAACCCGGAACAGGGAGTGACAGTCACGGTTCTTTACACTCGCAGAGGTGTGTTGCTTTACCCATAAGAGATCTTAACCTTGGTGCCAACCGGGCAATTTCCCCGTCCACACTTCCTATGGTGTGAGGCCCGGTATAAGGTCTAGCCAATCATGTTCCTCCGCTACCTCGAACACCCACCCTTTGTTGCATGCCCCGACCCTGGGTCCTCGCCGGTCCCATTATTCCCACTCACGGGTGGACCCCGACCACGACAACGAGTTTGGGACTCGTTAACCAAACTCCTTCGCCGGTAGCCGCAACCCATCATAGACCGCAATACCGTGGGGACTTAAGGCTTCCCCAGCCAACCGCTTGTTCTTCGAGCGACAAGTGTCTACGGACTATGCCGTGGGGACTTAAGGCTTCCCCAGCCAACCGCTTGCCCCGACAGATACAAGTGTCTACGGTAAAGCGCATCCGTTGATGAACGAGAGGTGGAAACACTTTTGACTACTCCGTCCCACTCCGGATCTTATGGTTAACACGGGTATTACGGCACAAGAATCATCGGACGACATTTGTTGTTTAATCCTAGATGGATATAAACCCTTGCAATGGAACCTCCACCATATCAACACAATCCATGGTTCCATTGCCAACCACATAGTCATATTCATAGTTATGAAAATAGTGGTTTTGGTTTTTATGCAATAGTGATAATCATAGTACTTTGCAAGTAATTTGATAAAGATACTCAAATGACATGAGCAAGTGATGAACTTGCCTTTCTTGGCTGCAAGATTATGCAGACAAGGTCTTCGATGCGTAATAACTCCAAATTCTGAAATAGCATCATCGTCCGGTAAGGGCGATGTTTAAAAGATTGGCAAGGATGCAACAATGCATAAGAATGAGATGCAATTGCTCTAAGTGTGACCTAACCCCGATGATTTAGGATCAGTGAGTTGTAATGATTGGTTTAGGGTGTGTTGTACTTTTAGAGTGATTCACATACAAGGTTCTTATTCAGGTGTGATTTACTTGGTATTATTAACAGGTAGATAATAAAGCATAATAATCAATTGAGCACACGAAGAATGATAATTGGCATAATGTTAACAAGTAAAGAACAGTGGTCGGTTTTAGTACTATATGGCATGGTTAATGATTAATTATCATATACTTTAAAAGAATAACTTTTGAAGAACATGTTCTTTAATTAAGAACAAGTATGATAATTAGGTTGAGGGGGTTCTATGGTTGACTATGGTTTCATTTAGTTTCTGGAGTAAGTTTTAGATGGATCCCAACAAAGTTGGATTCATCAACACCTAGGGCTTGTAAGGTTAAGATAAGCCTAGGTATCCTAAGCAATTCATTATACATGGTTGTTGTCAAGGTTGGTTTATCTTGCTAGTGATAGCTGGCTAGGGTTTATGGGTCCCTTATAAGCAGGGTTGAGGATGATTCTCAGTTTTCTTCAAAAGAATAACTTTTGAAGAACATACTTCTTAGATAATAAGAAGTATTTCAATTATTGATGTGTATCTAGGGTTTCCTATTGGATTTACTAAGTAAGGAATGGTGGTTTCCTAAATAGGATGATTAATAATTATCTCTCACTAATAGGGTTTAGTGGAGTATGGTTGGGTAATGCAAGATACTCGGGCATGGTTGCTATTAGGGTTAATCACCATGGTGTGATGCTAATTAAAGTTACTTAAGGATGATAATTCAAAGGATATGAGCTAGGGTTTGCATTTGGTTGACCCTATTTGATCAACCATGTAGGATAGGGGTGCATATATGGGGTACTAAATGATTGATAAAAGAGCTCCTACATTTTATGTGGACAGAACAAGTATTTAATTGCTAATTATGGTTTTTTGGATCGGAAGTAATTACATGATCACATTTTCTAACCTAGGTTTAGGTTTAGAAGCAAATTAAGGTTTACATGAAATAATGGAGCTAGGATTCCTAATGGTATTAAGGTTTTAGGGATCACATGAAATGATGAGTTCTTGGTTCTATTACTTATGAAATTAGGTTTGTCTAAATACCCTAAAATTCTTGAATTAATAACTTTACTTTAAGGTTGAAGTTATTAATAACCTTGGAATAAATTTAATATTGGATTTGGCATTTTATTATTTTCAATGAATTAATAATTAAGGTAATTATTAATTAGGGTTTAAATCCTTCTAATAAGGATTTAACAAAATAATAAATAAAGAAAATTAGTTTTCATGTTTTCTTTATTTACTTACTGGTTTTATTTATTTTATAAATGTTTTCTTAATTTCTGAATTTTAATTGTATTTAGAATTAAAAGAAAAGGCTTAAATAACAAGTATTAAATAATTAAATTTTTATTAAAAATAAAAATTTCATTTTATATTTTTATTGGATAGAGTTTACTTTTCTAAGAATTTTGATATATTATTTACCTTTTTCTGAGTTATAATAAATTTTATATGAATTTGCAAAGTTTCAGATATTTCCTGGATTTAATTTTAAATGAAACGACTAACTACACCCGGCTATTCTACCCACAGAGTCACTGACTCGTGGGCCGATGGCTATGTCACCTGCCACACGTGCATTGACCAAGGTCAAAATTGCCACGGTGGCAGGGAGGCTCACTGCCGGCGGGTACTGGCGGCAATCGCCGGCGAGATACGGTTCCCGCGGGGGTGTGTGGATGCTTGACGGATAGGGGACGCCGAGGCGAACCCAATGGTGGCGGCGCCTGTGGTGACCCTGCATACCACTGCATGTTGTAGTATGCCAGTCGTTGATATAACATTCACGAAGTACCATTCCGCAAATATTACATCCCTCAGAGTAGTACAACAGAACATAGCAGGGTCCATAACTCATTCACTTATTATTACAAGCATCAAACATATATTGTCTTGGAGCTCCTCTTGGGTCCTAAGAGGGATACTCCTGGGTTCGAGGCGAACCCAACTTAGCTTACAATATAAGAGTCTCATTAAGTTATACATTTATTTCCTCGAGCAGCAAAATACTAAGAGTTCGGGCTGCTCGGTTACTACTACTACTACTACTGGATGTCTCTAGGCTTGATCCCCTCCGGAAGCCTCCCCGGATCCGTAGACGATGAGGTAGTCTACGCCTTCTATTCCTCCAGAGAGGTCTGGTTCTTCATAGCCGATGATCTCGGCTCCTTCATTGTTGTCGTAGTCCTCCTCCAGACGATTCAGACAATCTAAGCATGGGATTTAAGAGTGGTATGAGTACGAGCGTACTCAACAAGTTCATTATAGATAAGAGGTGTTTAATGCTCTAGCTACGATATTAGACCGGAAAGTCTAATACCAATGCAAGTTTTGATAAACATTTCTTCAAGAGATTGCTTTTATTCCAAAGAGCTATGTCCGTCGGCCTTCACCGGTTTACTAGAACTTCATGGAGCTCCTTTCCGATCTGCGTTCGTAGTTCCATATCCCGGAACGAGGAGTGACGGAGTCACGATTCATTACACTCTGCGAGAGGTGTGTTGCTTTACCCATAAGAGATCTTAACCTTGGTGCCAACCGAGCACGTTACCCGTTCACACTTCCTTTGGTGTGAGGCCCGGTATAAGGTCATAGTCAATCATATTCCTCCGCTACCTCGCACACCCACCCTTTGTTGCATACCCCGACCCTGGGTCCTCGTCGGTCCTCTTACACCAATTAAGGATGGATCCCGACCACGACGACAGTCTGGGACTCGTTAACCAAACTCCTTCGCCGGTAGCTGCAACCCATCATAGACCACTTACCGTGGGGAATTAGAATGGGATCCCCACCCCACCGCTTGCCCAACCTGGGTCAAGTGTCTACGGTAAGCGCATCCGTTGATGTACAAGAGGTGGAAATACAATTGACTATTCCGTCCCACTCCAGATCTTATGGTTAACACGGGTATTACGGCACAAGAATCACTGGACGACATTTGTTGTTTAATCCTAGGTGGATATAAACCCTTGCAATGGAACCTCCACCATATCAACACAATCCATGGTTCCATTGCCCACCACTTAGTCATATTCATAGTTATGAAAATAGTGGTTTTGCTTTTTATGCAATAGTGATAAACATAGTACTTTGCAAGTAATTTGGTAAAAATACTCAAATGACATGAGCAAGAGATGAACTTGCCTGAACACTGCAAAGTTTTGCAGTTGGAAGGTGTGGACTGACCCTTGTCCTCTGTCTCTGAAAAATAGCATCATTGTCCGATAAGGGCAATGGTTAAAGAAGCAATTATGCATGATTCCGAGTTTTAGGGTTTGTTCTCCCTTACGATGTCGTTGTTATTTTATGAGAGGTTAATACTAAGATAGATTTGGAGATACTACTGTTTAGGGTAAATACAACCTTCAAATATTGTCAAGGTGTTTTGAAAGTCCAATTGCATTAATGGACTTATTTTCATTATTGAAAATAATATGTGTGATTTAAATCATTATTTAAATCCTCAAAATAGGACTTATTCTTAATTGTCTTCAAAAATTCTCTTTGATATTTTATTTAAATAGAGAATTTTATGCTGATCCTTTTTCATATTTTTAATTTATTTTTAAGAGCTTTTATCAATTTTCTATTGCATTTCAAAGTTTCATGTTTTTATTGAATTGTGAAAAGTCATTTTTGCCCCTGGGCCCACCTGTCGGTGCAACCCAGTGGGTTAGGTCGAACCGACCGGCCTGGTCCGGCTCGACCAGCCCCACTTCTCTCTCTCTCTCTCTCACGCGCGACCGAACCCTAACCCTAGCCCGCTCTGGCGACTCGCGTCGCCCCCGCCGTCGCCGCTCGATTCCGGCGAGATTCGCCGGACCTGGCCCCCGCCATGGTGCGCAACGACGCGCCTCACGACGGCGGTCAATCCTATCCGCGTTGATCTGACGCGGGCGACCTGCTGCTCTCGGCCTCGACCCCTTCTGGTGCTAGGGTTACGGGATCCGCTCGATCCCGCCGTTCCTGGCGCTCCTGGTGCTTGGACTCCGCCACGGCTTCGCCGCCGTGGTGCGGTTGGTGCCGTGGTGCCGCCATGGCCTGGCTTGGCTTGGCGCCGCCGCGCTCTGGCGTGTGCCACCGTGGCCGCCATGGCCGTGCCTATCTGCTCGACCACGGTAAGTGTGCCACTCCTTCTTCTCCTTTGTGTTCTATTTCTTCTCCTCCTAGCTTGAGATGCGGCTACTCCCCTTCATGGAGAGACCATCTCATGCTGCTGCTCTTGCTCTACTAGCTGCTGTTGCTGTGCTTGCTGTTGCGATGCTTGCTGTTGCTGTGCGCATGCTGCTAGGCTTCTCGCTGCTATCCTGGATGCTAGCTACTGCTGCTCTACTGCTATGCATCTGCTGCTGCTGTGCTATTACCATGGCCACTGCTACTGTATCCACACTTGTGCTTGTGCTTGTGCTTCTCTGTGCCTCTGTTCTTGATGCTATTCTTGCCAATTACTCAAGTGTATTCTTATGTATTGCCCTGACTTGATTGCAGTATGCAATCCTTGCAAGTTTGCAAGAGCCAGTGCCTTTTGGTGCTATTCAGTGTGCTACAATTCATAGACATGCTCCCTTGAGCATGCCTGTGGGCTAAACAACACCATCCCTTGATGGTGTGCTTCTGTATATAATTATATGACATATTTATGAATATCTGCTTTGCCATTGTTCCTGTTCTGTAGCTAATTCACTTGTTTGACATGTGTTGGTGCTATAATTGATGTTTAGCATACTGTAGCATGCTCTTGCATGCTTCTGGTGGTCATATGATCACCAGTTGCTTGTAGAAACTGCTCTATGTTGTCTGTGCCTCACTGTGGTTCACTCTGGTGCTCATTCAGTGCTGTTTGTGCTACATACAGGCTTAGCCTGTGTGTGCTGTTGCTGGCTCAAGCATCATCTGATGCTTGCAGTGAGCCATTGGTTCACTGACAAGATGTTGGTGCTTTTGTTACTGGACTGTTTCATTTATCTGTAATTCCTTGTTTTACTAGATAGATAAATGATGTGAACTAATTAACAGTGATGATCATATGGATGAATTGGATGTAGCTAGAGGGATGCCAACATCTGTTGGGTACCCTAGCTCTTACTGAACCCTCTTGGGTAATGATGTGATGGCTGGAAATGTTGGCTGTGGGTTGAGGTGGCCTTGACGGCCACTTGGTGCTGTCATGGTAGCTCCCCTTTCTCTCGTGACTTGCTGTGGTGGATTGTTGCTTACTGGCCTGACCATATTTGGTTGCCAGATGTTGTTAATGTTGACAAACCTTGATAGACACATGATAGTCTATCATGTCTGATGGCTTAGATAGCTATAGGTTGTCAAGTGAACTTGGTAGCTAGTTAGGGTTTTGAATCCATGTTGGATTTCTCTCGTTGTGTCCCTGTGTGGACACAACCAATGTTCCCTGGATGATCTCTACTGGCTGTTCTCTATGTTTGCTTGAACCAAATGACTAGATAGCCATATGATGACACAAACATAGGGTATCTACCCTTTTAGTGTGCTGGAGATCATGCCTGTGCAATATATGAACAGAACCATTTGATTTGTTCATGATCATATGTATACCTCACTCCAACTCCTAGAAATAGTGTGTTGGTGTAGAGGATTGCTTCAGCAATGCATTGGTGCTTGCCCTGCTCCTCCTCCTTGTGCTTATGATCTTGGTTTGATTCTGTGGTGAACTTGGACAGATAGAACATGTTATCACCAGAATTTGACCGAGTCAGAGGTGGGCCGCGATCAAGATGGGTTTGAAGAATATACATGGAAGAAATACGTGAATCGGCCTTGTGTACCAAGTTTGGGCTAATTGCCCGTGTATCTGTACCATAGTAGGATACATGTCGGTTAGGAGTTAAAGTTTTACCCGTGCACGGTTAGGTGCACGCTTGAATTAGAAAGTCCCTGGACTATAAATATGTATCTAGCGTTTATGGAATAAACAACAACCAACGTTCAACACAAACAAATCTCGGCGCATCGCCAACTCCTTCGTCTCGAGGGTTTCTCCGGTAAGCACCATGCTGCCTAGATCGCATCTTGCGATCTAGGCAGCACTAAGCCTACCTACGTTGTTCATGCGTTGCTCGTCGTCGAAGCCTTTTTGATGGCGAGCAACGTAGTTATCTTAGATGTGTTAGGGTTAGCATTGTTCTTCGTATCATATGCTTGTCGTAGTGCAACCCTTATACATCTAGCCGCCCTTACACCTATCTTAGGTGTAGGGGCGGCACCCGCTTGATCATTGTTTAGTAGATCCGATCCGTTACGGTTGCTCCTTGTTCTTCAAGGATTAGTTTAACATCTGCAATAGTTAGGCCTTACAAAGGGTTGGAGGATCCAGCGGCGTGTAGGGTGTAGTTTGCTGGCCCTAGACAGGATGTTCCGGGGATCAACCTCCTGTTGGTTTTTAGGCCCTGTCTAGGATCGGCTTACGTTCACCGTACGCGAGCGCGAGGCCCAATCGTGAGTAGGATGATCCGATTATGCGGTGAAAACCCTAAATCGTCGTAGATCGCATTAGCTTTATCTTGATCAAGCAGGACCACCATATATTCGGACACCTTGTACGAATCATGGGTGGATCGGCTCTTTGAGCCGATTCACGAGATAACTCGAGAGCCGATCGAGGCTCGTATTTAACGTTTACGTGTATGCCATGCAGGAAACTAAGCGAGGCATCATCCAACACCTTCCCCGACCAGGTATAGGTCAGGTGGCACGCCCTTGCGATAGCATCGGACGTGTGACCGGGAGGCTTTGCGGGCCGTCGCTCCGAGGGACCAGGGCCAGCCGCAGCCCTAGTTGTTCCCGGCTCTACGGTGTTGCCGGTCGCTGCCCGCCGGTGGGTTTCGACCGCAACATATTCTCGGCACGCCCGGTGGGACAATCTTCGACATCCACCGCATCGCCATCTACATCCGAGATGGCGGAAAGCACTCCGGTCAAGTACGAGGATCCGACCGACGAGCTCAAGAAGAAGCATGACGAGATCAAGGCGGTCCTCGAAGCCGAACTCATCGGCTCTTTCCACGAACCCGCTCCCATGGCGTCGGGTGGAAGGGGTTCTCACCGAAGGCGCACTCGATGGAGTGGACCTGTCCGCCCCGTCGGAAGAACGCACCAGGTCGCTGCGTCGAGGAGATCAACTACATGGTGTCTCATTCGCTGCACCGCCACTACGAGAGCCTGGTAAACACTTTGGAGCGTGTCGCTCCGCGCGTGGTCCAGGAAATCATGAGCCATCGGTATTCTCCGTCGGGACCAGCTCTGGGGACTTACAAAGGAGAGATGCCACTCCAGTCCCATCCTCCGCTGCCGTTCGCATGGGCAGCACCAGAAGTGCCAAACTTATCGGCATACGTCGTCTACAAGATTGGTGGTGATCCTAGTGACTACCAATTCCTACCGAGGCACCCAAGGAGATCCCGCACGGATACGCGTGCGCATACGTACCGTGACCGGCAGCACCGGGCACTCTCGAACCAGGTTGCAACAGCGAGGGCCTCTGGAACAGCAGGGAGGAACGTCGGGAGCGGATCTTGAGAAGCAAACGTGGTTAGCTAAGTACGCCACTCCGACAAACCTCCGAGCCCAGCTCCTGCAGGTTGGCTCGGAACCGGAAAAGCAAGCATGGGCGGCTAAGTATGCCACCCCTGCGAATCTTCGGGGTTCGACACCTTCAGCCATCACCGCGGATCAGATTTGTACAATTCTGAAAGATCGGTTCGGCATGATGCCGAAAAGGAAGACGTTCGGCTACACCAAGCCGTACCCCAACGAGTACGAATTGATCCCGCTACCACCCAAATATCGGCTCCCGGACTTCACAAAGTTTAGTGGATCGGATGGTTCCAGCTCCATCGAGCATGTGAGCCGATATTTGGCACAGCTGGGCACGATCTCAGCATCAGACGAGTTGCGTGTGAGGTTCTTCGCACAGTCCCTCACGGGATCGGCTTTCGGGTGGTACACATCGCTGCCACCGAATTCAATCCGGACTTGGAAGCAGTTGGAAGAGCAGTTCCATGAGCAGTATCACTCAGAGGCTTCCGAGGCTGGTATTGCCGATCTAGCACAAGTACGACGAAGCGCGAGGAAACGAGTGTCGGAATACATCCGGCGCTTCGAGACCGTGAGGAACCGATGCTATTCGGTTCACGTAAGTGAAAAAGAAGCGGTCGAGTTGGCGGTGGTGGGTCTCTCATCATCGATCAAGGACGTGGCCTCCCAAGCGGACTACCCTTCATTGGCGCACATGGTGCGAAGGCTGTCGGCATATGAACAGGCGCCACCCGGATGTTTACCAGGACAAATTCAAGCGTGCGGTGGCCCTAGTTGAGGCAGGCGAGGATGAAGGTGCTGCGGGAGATCGAGAGGTAGCGAGTGGCTGAATGGACTCGAGCGACGAGCCCCGTGTCCCGCAAATGGGTTAAGCCACAAGGCCCTCCAAAAGGGTTCGACTTCGACGTGACCAAAACGCGAGCAGATTTTCGATCTCTTACTCACGGAGAAGCATATAAAGGTACCCGAAGGCCACAAGATCCCCACGGTGCAGGAGCTGAACGGAAAGCCATACCGCAAGTGGCATAACACGTTCACCCACACCACTAACGACTGCAGGGTGTGGCGGCAGCGAGATCCAAATGGCGATAGAAAATGGACGGTTAATTTTCAACCAGATACGCCATGAAGGTCGACACACACCCCTTCCCCGCCATTAACATGGTGGAGTATACTTACCATGGAGGGTGCCGACCGGATTTCTCGTGAAATATCAACATGGTGGGACTCGGGCACCACTCCGGTAAGGACGGAGATGAGGGCAGCTTCTCTCATAGCAAAGACACGAGAGGAAGCCGCTCCACGCGATCGGCTCCGCCAAGACGGCAAGCGCTACGTCACGCGAGGGAGAAGTGAAGAACATAAGATATCGGCGACCTCTCTCGATCACCTCCTCAACAAGTATGTGAGTCGAGTATGACCAACGCCGGCGATACAACGACGATGATGAAGAAGATCGTCCGGCTAGGGACGACGAGGAGACGTCGTCGGCACGATCACGACGAGGAGCGATACGAGCGCCACGCCAAGGAAAAGTCGAGGAGCAAGACGACGTGGATAGGCATCGGGACTGCCCCTTCTTCGGACAACTGCTGGGATTCAGGAATGAGCCGATTGCCAACAATCGGCAACTGCCCAGAATGCAAACAGAAGAAGAAGGATGCAGCTAGCGTGTCCGTATTCAAACGTCTAGGGCCTCTCCCGCCTCGGAAAAAGCATGCTGAGTCTGCTCGGGTGGAAGATCTCGAGGAACTAGAGGACGATGATGAAGAAGACAAGTATCATCGGCCAAGGTGGTGCCCTGATGGGCTCAGCCGTTCCCAAAAACGAAGGGTTCAGCGTCTACGTAGGTTGGAAGAAGCTGAAAGGTTCTACCTGCACACGTTGAGGAAGGCACGGCCTGATCTGGCCGCCAAAATTTAGCGAACCCTGGACGAAGAAGGTCGGCCACAAAGAAAAGAGTGGCGCCCCAAGCAAAGGAAAGTCGATGATGAAACATCGGCTGGCACAAACATGGTGCTCATCCTCCCAACGGAGTTTACTTCTCGAGGATTAAACGATGCACTCAAGGTGGACGTCGGCGAGCGCATCGACGTGACAGAGGATGAAGTTAGGTTGGTCGTATCCACTGGCCTAACCATGTAGCTGGAGCAAATCAATGAGCAAACGTGGCGAGGCTGATCCTTGTGATCGGCCCCAAGGATTTATGGAGGAACATTACAAAACCTTCATGGAGCAATTCAACGTGGAGGCCGATTCCAGCAATCGGCCAAAATTATCCTCACCGTCCATTCTGCCTGGGTTCAACATTTGGTCCAACAGAGCCGATACCATCAAATCCCTTGAAAGAATCGGCTCGGGGGGCACCCAGGTGGATAAAACACGAGGATATGCAGTAGGAGCGTCTTACAAATGCCCAGCAGCCCAAGATATTCTTTGATGATGGGTATTGAAGTATGGGGGCCGATACATTAATCGGCCATAAAAATTCAATTTTTTTTAAGCACAGCCGATGCAGCAGACATCGACTTAAGGATAGAAAGCCGGTACATGACCATCGACTCCAGAGGTACAACTGTTATAAGCAGAGATTCAATGGAATGCCAAGTACTCGAGTCCGCAATATCAGCTGGGGCGGTTTGAGGGATCATGATCCTGACCAATGCCAAGAGCAGCCTGGACGTGCAGATCAGGTTAAGGATGGATTGCATCAGACCCACCAAAGGAAAGGAGCCGATCTAACCTGCAAGGCGCGAGAAGTGGACTGAAGAAGCTCGGGGGGCAGCTGGCCTGGTGGATGCTCTGTTTTTAAAAGCCGATTGGGTGGCCATCGGCTGGTCCTGCACCACGATTTTCGTCAAGGGTGGTGATCCGGCGGAACTCAAATTCATTGTTCGAAAGGACGAAGGATAGTTCATGAAAGGCTTGATGCGCTAACATCGGCTTTTTGAGTTTTGACCAAGATTGCAGTCACCCCGTGGTCGAAGAGAGGAAGGGCGGATTATGAGAGGCCGATGCGTTGCCATCGGCTCATTGAGAATCGGTTTAAAAGAAATCGGCAAAGTCAAATTGGGGAAACTTCTAAGAAGGAAGAACAAAAGAAGGGTCTATTGACCAATCTACTACTGCTAGGCCTACACTAGTAGATCCTAATCTACGGGCCATCGCTGCCCTCGTCGTCATCCTCGGAACTCTCATCGGCACTGCTGCCGATGGGCTCCTCGTCGCTACTCCCGTAGCCCTCTACGGGAGCTTCATCCCCGTCTTCATCGTCGCTGCTGTCGTCGTCCCACCACATGCGGAGGCGTTTCGCCGGCGGGTAGCCCTCGAGGGAGTCGTCGTCGTCGTCGTCTTCCTCTTCCTCTTCTTCGAGAGGTGGGGCAGCCGTCCCGGGGGAACCGGTCGTCCTCGCTTTCGATTCCGAGTTCCCCGTCGACGAGGAGCGGAAGATCTTCATCCCCGCTGGTCGGGGACCGGTCGTCTTCGGACCGGGTGGAGGAGGCGTGGTCTTCCGAGGTCCCATTCTTACGGGGCGCGGATGTCCGGCGGCGTCTCGCGGGAGGAGGAGGACCCATAGGAAAGGCCGGAAGAGGATGAGGAGGAAGAAGACATGGTGGCGCAGGAGGGTTTTTCGGGGTGCTAATGCGAAGGGGATGAAGAAGCAAACTGTGTAAAACGGTTAAATAAAGGGGATATGGGGGAGATTTAATGCCACAGCAGTTCCCGAGGAAGTGGTGCCCAGCAGAAAAATTTCGCAGGCCACGTGGAGAAGTGGAAGGGGCAGGGCATCATAATGAAGGATTCTGCGGCGGTTTCTGCTCTGCCACGACATGACCCGACGAAAGAAAGCATAATGATTTTGGAAATGTCATTTCCAAAACCAGGGGGGCATGTGTTATCACCAGAATTTGACCGAGTCGGAGGTGGGCCGCGATCAAGATGGGTTTGAAGAATATACATGGAAGAAATACGTGAATCGGCCTTGTGTACCAAGTTTGGGCTAATTGCCCGTGTATCTGTACCATAGTAGGATACGTGTCGGTTAGGAGTTAAAGTTTTACCCGTGCACGGTTAGGTGCACGCTTGAATTAGAAAGTCCCCTGGACTATAAATATGTATCTAGGGTTTATGGAATAAACAACAACCAACGTTCAACACAAACAAATCTCGGCGCATCGCTAACTCCTTCATCTCGAGGGTTTCTCCGGTAAGCACCATGCTGCCTAGATCGCATCTTGCGATCTAGGCAGCACAAGCCTACCTACGTTGTCCATGCGTTGCTCGTGCTGAAGCCTTTTTGATGGCGAGCAACGTAGTTATCTTAGATGTGTTAGGGTTAGCATTGTTCTTCGTATCATATGCTGTCGTAGTGCAACCCTTATACATCTAGCCGCCCTTACACCTATCTTAGGTGTAGGGGCGGCACCCGCTTGATCATTGTTTAGTAGATCCGATCCGTTACGGTTGCTCCTTGTTCTTCAAGGATTAGTTTAACATCTGCAATAGTTAGGCCTTACAAAGGGTTGGAGGATCCAGCGGCGTGTAGGGTGTAGTTTGCTGGCCCTAGATAGGATGTTCCGGGGATCAACCTCGTGTTGGTTTTTAGGCCCTGTCTAGGATCGGCTTACGTTCACCGTACGCGAGCGCGAGGCCCAATCGTGAGTAGGATGATCCGATTATGCGGTGAAAACCCTAAATCGTCGTAGATCGCATTAGCTTTATCTTGATCAAGCGGGACCACCATATATTCGGACACCTTGTACGAATCATGGGTGGATCGGCTCTTTGAGCCGATTCACGAGATAACCTGAGAGCCGATCGAGGCTCGTATTTAACGTTTACGTGTATGCCATGCAGGAAACTAAGCGAGGCATCATCCAACACCTTCCTGACCAGGTATAGGTAAGGTGGCACGCCCTTGCGATAGCATCGGACGTGTGACCAGGAGGCTTTGCGGGCCGTCGCTCTGAGGGACTGGGGCCAACCGCAGCCCTAGTTGTTCCCGGCTCTACGGTGTTGCCAGTCGCTGCCCGCCGGTGGGTTTCTGACCGCAATAGAACAGCAGTGTTGCTCTTCCTGTTCTAGTGCTTTTGATTTCTGGTGACTTACCCTGTGAAGATGCTTGGTCGATGACTGAGCTAGGTTTACTGTTGGAGAGGGTTTTATATGGTTGGCCTTTGTTTCCCTGGTCGACAGCTCCACCTTTCCCTTTGGTGACTCACTGTGTGTGTGTGCTGCATGCACACAGCCATGTGAGCAGGCTGTGTGTGTGTGTCTGCTGATGCTCTGCACTTGGCTGTGAGAGTGGATCAGCCCGGCAGTCTTGATCATATCCTCTCCTGATACAATATTTTTGCTAACCTGCCAATTGGCATTGCCACTTGGCACAATGTTCTATTTGTGTGGTTTGTATGCAGGAATCATGAAATTGATCAGGATGAAGATCGTCAAGCTCAAGATTAACTTGTAGCTTAGGATATATTTTTCTTACTTGTAATTTTCTTTTTCTTGTTCTATTTAAGAAATTCTTGTAATGTGTTGTGTTATTCATTTATTTTCTTTATGAATATTGTAATGACAATGTAAATTGTGTGATGATCAATAAAGCTCAAGGTTTTCTCTAATGAGCTTTAATTATTATGTGTATTATTTATACTTTGTATCTTTATTATTTACTTAATGAATTTCCTTATAATTAATTTATGAGATATTTATTTTTATGTTTGAATTTGAATTTCAAATTCAATTTTGAGTTGAATTCAATCATACAACTTAACTTTGAATTCAACAAAGCAACTTAAGTTTGATGTGATCTCTCCCCCTCTCTTCTCAAAAACCTAATCTAATTGAGTGAGGTACAAGTTTGTCGCACTCTCGAAACCCTAACCCTGTAAGGTGTCGAGAGAGAAACTTGTCCCCCTTCGATGCAGTTTTTATTTAAAAGCGCGAAATTTTCCGAGAATTTGCAATGCAATGCACAACCCTTTCTAAAATCTACCCCTCGATCATCTCTAAACCTGGGACATTACAGCCTTTCCCCCTTAAAGAAAACTTCATCCCGAAGTTGTGGTTGTAATACCTGAACAACTCGGGGTATGTTTTCCTCAGGTATTCTTCCTTTTCCCAGGTGGCTTCCCTCTCGGGGTGATGCTTCCATTGTATCTTGCAGTACTTTATAGCTTTATTTCTGAGTTGTTTCCAGCTCTCCTCGAGAATCTTGGCTGGCTTCTCAATGTAAGTCAAATCTGGTTGTAACTCGAGCTCAGCATGTGATACTGGCTCATCTGGGGTCTTTAAGCATTTCCTGAGTTGTGACACATGGAATACATTGTGAACTTGAGATAATCTTCCCGGTAGTTCTAATTCGAAGGCTAACCCTCGGTTTTGACTCAGAATCTTGAAAGGTCCGATGTACCTAGGGCTTAGCTTTCCTTTTACTCCAAACCTCTGAAGTCCTTTCATCGGGCTCACCTTGAGATATACCATGTCTCCAACTTGTGGCTCCCATGTTCTTCTCTTCTGATCTGCGTAACTCTTTTGTCGGCTTTGGGCTATCTTCAACCTATCTCTTATAATGTCAATGATTTGTTGCTTCTCCTTGACATAATCAGGATTGAACTCCTTGCTTGCTCCAGCTTCATACCAACATATGGGTGATCTACACTTCCTTCCATACAGAGCTTCAAACGGTGCCATCTTGATGCTGCTTTGATAGCTATTATTGTATGAAAATTCTGCTAGTGGCAAGTGCTCCTCCCATGATCCTCCGAAGTCTAGGGCACACGCCCTAAGCATATCTTCTAAGATCTGGTTAGTTCTCTCTATTTGTCCACCTGTCTGAGGATGATAGGCGGTACTATAGTCCAACTTGGATCCTAAAGCTTCGTGTAGTTGCTTCCAGAATGCTGATGTGAACACGGATCCTCGATCCGACACGATCTTCTTGGGCACTCCATGCTTACTCACGATCTCTTTGATGTAAAGATCGATGAGTTTCTCTCCTTTATCCTGCTGATTTACTGCTAAAAAGTGTGCACTCTTCGTCAACCGATCCACGATTACCCATATCATGTCCTTCTTTTTATTAGTCATGGGTAGTCCGGTGATGAAATCCATTCCTATCTCTTCCCATTTCCATTCAGGAATAGGTAAAGGTTGTAACTTCCCTGCCGGACTCTGGTGTTCAGCCTTCACTCTTTGGCAGGTATGGCATTCCGCCACGTATTGAGCTATTTCTCTCTTCATGTTGTTCCACCAGAATAGCTCCTTTAGATCCATGTACATCTTTGTACTACCCGGATGAATGGAGTATGGTGTTTGATGGGCTTCCCGGAGTATTACTTCCTTGATTTCAGCAATATCCGGAACGCAAATCCTCTTTTGAAACCATAGTGATCCTGATTCTCCTCGGTGAAATTCTGATGGTCTACCTTCATCTATCCTTCTTATCTCCTCCATGATAAATGGATCGTCCAACTGACCCATCATTATTTCATTCTTTAAATTGACATTTAGCTCATCGGCTACTTGTAAGGCTGATAGTCCTTCATGAGCTTCTTTCTCCCAAAGTTGTATTTGAGCTTGGCTTATTTCCTTCCTCAACTCCGGTGATAACTCTTGTTCCACTCCTCCAGTGCTTTTTCTACTCAAAGCATCTGCTACAACATTAGCCTTTCCTGGAGTATAATTGATGGTCAAATCATAATCCTTGATTAATTCTAGCCATCTTTTCTGCCTCATATTGAGTTCCTTCTGAGTGAAGAAGTATTTGAGACTTTTATGATCCGTATAGAGCTCACACTTGGCTCCATAGAGAAAATGCCTCCATGTTTTAAGTGCAAATACAACTGCTGCTAGCTCTAGATCATGTGTTGGATAATTCACCTCATGAGGTCTGAGTTGCCTTGATCCATAAGATATTACTTTCCGATCTTGCATGAGTACGCAACCCAATCCATGCTTGGATGCGTCGCAGTACACGGTGTAATCTTTGCCTACTTCAGAACTCGCTAACACCGGTGCCGTGGTGAGTTTCTCTTCGCAGTCCGAAAACTCTTCTCACACTCTTCCGACCACACGAATGGTGTGTTCTTTCTTAACGGCTTTGTCATTGGTCCCGCTATTTTGGAGAATCCTTCAATAAATCTCCGATAGTATCCTCGCCATTCCTAGAAATCCTCGGATTTCCTTGACAGATCTTAGGTGCTTCCCATTCTAAAACTGCTGCTACCTTGCTCGGGTTAACAGCTATTCCATCTTTGCTAATAACATGACCAAGAAATTCCACTTGATCTAGCCAAAATTCACACTTGCTGAATTTGGCATAGAGTTGATGTTCCCTTAGTGTTTGCAATACTGACCTCAGATGTTCAGCATGTTCGGCTTTGTCTTTGGAATAGATCAAGATATCATCAATGAATACGATGACAAACTTGTCTAGATATGGCATGAAAATCTTATTCATGAGATTCATGAAAATTGTTGGGGCATTGGTTAATCCAAAAGGCACTACAAGGTATTCATGATGTCCATACCTTGAGACAAAGGCTGTTTTCGGAACGTCTTCCTTCTTGATCTTTATCTGGTGATAACCAGATCTTAGATCAATTCTGGAAAAGACTCCCGCTCCTCTTACTTGATCAAATATATCTTGTATTCTTGGAAGTGGATACTTGTTCTTGATTGTGACGTTGTTCAGATTCCTGTAATCTCCGCACATCCTTCTACCTCCATCTCTTTTATCTACGAAGATCACAGGTGATCCCCATGGTGAAACACTCTCTTGTATGAATCCTTTTTGTTCCAAGTCATCCAATTGCTCCTTAAGTTCTTTCAACTCCTTAGGCCCCATCTTATATGGTGCTTTAGCAATCGGAGTTGTTCCTGGAATTAGGTCGATAGTGAATTCTATCTCCCTATCTGGTGGCATACTGATGACCCACAAGTATAGGGGGTGTATCGTAGTATCTTCGATAAGTAAGAATGTCGATCCCAACGAGGAGCAGAAGGTGTTGACAGGCAGTTTTGATGAAGGATTTACTGTAAATGCTCACAGACAAGTATTCAGGGGGTTTTGATGTAATAGATGAATAAAGTACGAGTAAGTAAAATGCGAGAGAAATAATTGCAGCGAGTGGCCCAATCCTTTTTAGCACAAAGGACAAGCCGGTTTGTTTACTTATAATGACCAAACGTTCTCGAGGACACACGGGATTTTAGTCTAGTGCTTTCGCTACATACGATCGATTAATCTTCATTGTTTTGATAAGTGTTGTGTGGGTGAACCTATGCTAATATACCGCCCTTCCTAGGACTAATACATACTTGTGATTATACCCCTTGCAAGCATCCGCAACTACAAGAAAGTAATTAAGATAAATCTAACCACAGCCTTAAACTGCGAGATCCTGCGATCCCTCCCGCATCGATATACCAACGGGGTTTAGGTTTCGTCACTCCGGCAACCCCGCAATTGGCAAACGAGTACAAGATGCACTCCCCTAGGCCCATAAATGGTGAAGTGTCGTGTAGTCGACGTTCACACGACACCACTAGAAGAATAACACCACAACTTAAATATCATAACATTGAATATTACTCAACCATAGTTCACTACTAACAATTAGACTTCACCCATGTCCTCAAGAACTAAACGAACTACTCACGAGACATCATATGGAACATGATCAGAGGTGATATGATGATGAATAACAATCTGAACATAGACCTTGGTTCAATGGTTTCACTCAATAGCATAAACAACAAGTAGAAATCGATACCGGGAGAGTTTCCCCTATCAAACAATCAAGATCAAACCCAAATTGCTACAGCGGTGACGATGTCCAGCGGTGGAGATGGCGGTGATGATGGTGGAGATGATGATGATGGTGATGGAGATGATGTCCAGCTCGATGGCGGTGACGATGGCGTCGATTTCCCCTCCGGGAGGAATTTCCCGGCGGATTCCCGCCCGCCGGAGAGCTATTTTCTCTCCGGTGTTCTCCGCCCCGCGAGGCAGCTGTAACCCTTCGTGAGGATTCCTCCGTGGCTTAGGTCTTCGGGACGAAGGGTTTCGCGAAGAAAAGGAGGCGAAAGAGGCCGAGGGGCCCCACACCACATGGTGGCGCGGCCGGAGCCATGGGCCGCGCCACCCTATGGTGTGGGCCCACCCCGGGTCCAGCTGGCTCCCCTTCGGCTTCCTCCGTCATCCGGAAAAATAGGAGTTTACGTAAAACTTCCTTCCACAGTTGATCTTCCGAAATATTGCATCCTGACGGTGCTTTTTCCAGCAGAATCTTGGCTCCGGTGCTCGATCTCCAAATAATCATGAAACATGCAAAATAGATGAAATAACATAAGTATTGTGTCCCAATATGAAATATATCAATGAATAACAGCAAATTATGATATAAAATAGTGATGCAAATTGGACGTATCACATACCAGGTAATTCCGTAGGAAACACATCCTGGAATTCATTCACTACAGGTATATCCTCTAACTTCACCTCCTTCATGCTGTTCAATTGTAGCTCAACTTCAATCCGTGTATGTTTGTCTCCTTGGTAGATCATTCTACTTCCATCGGGGCTTTTCAAAGACATTGTCTTGTTCACACAGTTGATCAATGCTCCGTTAGCTTCTAACCAGTTCATACCAAGAATGACATCAATGTCCTTCATCGGTAAAATGAACAGGTCTGCGTCAAATGCGCACTTGTTGATCTTAATGACTTGTTTTTGTTTGGTATGAGTTACTACTATCGTCCCCCCCGCAGAAAGTATGGTTATGGGTGTATCTAACTTAGTGCAACTAATCCCATGTTTGATGATGAATTGCTGAGAAATGAATGATGTAGTTGCACCAGTATCAAAAAGTACTTTGCCAGGATGAGTGAGTATCTGGAGCGTACCTATCACTGCTTGATCGGAGTTAACCAGCTCCTCCAAGCTGGTGCAGTTCAATTTGCCGAAGGGTTTCTTGTTCTTCCAGTTCCCTCCGGTGTTTCCTCCTCGGCTTCCTCCTCCTCCTGACTGACCTCCTCCGTTCTTTTTGTTGGGGCAACATTTCATCATGTGCCCCTCCTGGCGACAACCAAAACATATGATCCTTGGCTTCTTACAATCTTTCGCGACATGTCCTTTGAATCCACAGTTATGGCATATAATCTGGTTTGCAGACTGATATCCTTGGTTCCTCCTCTGTTTGTTGTTGTTGTTGTTATTGTAGTTGTACCTTGGCTTGAAACTCAAGCTGGTATTGGGCTTGTTGCTAACAAACCTCTTAGGCTCAAACTTGGCCTTTTTCCTCTTCTCCTCCTGCAGTTGTTTGAAATCATCTTCCAGAGTGATGGCTGCATCCACCAACTCTTGGAACTCAGTTGCTCTCATCATTTGGAGCTGTACCTTGAACTGGGGACTTAACCCCCTCAAAAACCTCTTCTTCTTCTTGTCCTCGGTGTTGACCTCCTCAACAGCGTACCGGGATAGCTTTGAAAACTCCCTGACATAAGTCAGGATGGCCTTGTCCTTCTGCTCGAGACTTTCAAATTCTCGACGCTTCAGTTCCACAATACTTTCAGGGACATTGGATTCCCTGAACTTCCTTGCGAACTCCTCCCAGGTAAACACTTTTCCAGCTGGATAAACGGCTACGATGTTGTCCCACCATGATGCGGCAGGTCCACACAACAAGTGTCTAGCATAACGGACCTTCTCCAGGTCGTTGCAACCAACAGTGTTGAGCTTTCGCTCAGTGTCCATAAGCCAATCTTCCTCGTCCATTGGCTCGGGCGCGTATGCGAAAGATATAGGTTTTGTGTTCTGGAAGTCTGATAAGGTGACTCCACGATTCTCGAGTCTCTCAACTCCGTTCTGTCTGCAGCAATTCCTGACAGAATTTATTCTGCTGCTCCAACGTAATACGTTGTCTTTCTTCCACCATCTGCATGTACTGGACGAAATTCTGTTGCGTCATGGGTGGTGGTGGTGGTGGAAACTGATCTCTGGCTGCTCCCTCAGCCTCTTCCTTTTGTTTTGCTTCACGCTCCATGCGCTGCGCTTCGGTCTCCTCTCCTAACGCTCCCGACATAACCCCCTAGTTCTGCAACACAAGATGATACTCATAATTACTCCATGCGCAAGTTTTCGGAGCTCAACTTTGTGCACAGAACTAGTCACGCAATGGAAATCAAGAAGCAAATCCAAATCATACAAAACATATACCATATACTTACATACTTAAGCAGGGCCGGCCCTAAGGGGGGGCAGGCAGGGCGGCCGCCCCAGGCCCCCAAACCAAAGGGGCCCAAAATTCAACCTATATAAGGCAAACACACTGGAGGAATAGCCAATTTCGCAGCGCCATTAGAGCTGGTCAGGAGCTTCTCTCGCGATTCAGGGAAGACAAAGAGGAAGCGATGATGTGTGAACTTGGGCCTTCTCCAGTTTCTTAACTTGGGCTTTGCACTTCATTTAGTATGGGCTTTTTTCCTTTATCTAGTTGTATGAACGAAGTGGGTTTCGTTGATAAAAAAATAGGATGGGGCCGATGGATCAGGTTTTATTTGGCGAGGCCAGTGCTCTTGACCGGGGCAGGGAAAAAGATCCAATGCAGCACACGACTCATTTTTTCTTTTCTTCCACTAAAAACAACTTTCCTCAAACAAATCAATAATAATAAAAAAACTGACTATTTTTTCTTCTATTACAAAAGAATTGACTCATTTTCCTTTTCTGTTATGCGTTCCTTCGACCATTTCTACAACCGGACACTAACACACATGCGATGCACCCACATGCTCCGTGGCTACACGGTTCTAGGCACATCCAGGCATGTTACAGGAAAATTTCAAAAATATTTACGTTATTTGATGTCAGGAGTTTGATGTACTTTAGAAGGTCATTGGTAACACTTGATATATAGTGTACGATAGAAATTGTTGTTTTGATGCCTATGGCCCTAAATTTGGGTTTCGCCCTAGGCCCCCAAAATCTTAGGACCGGCCCTGATACTTAAGTGGTCTTATTACAATACTCAAGTCGATGTGAGTATGCAAACTGATGGCGTGTATTTCACACGTTCGTTGGGAACCCCAAGAGGAAGGTATGATGCGCACAGCAACAAGTTTTCCCTCAGAAAGAAACCAAGGTTTATCGAACCAGGAGGAGCCAAGAAGCACGTTGAAGGTTGATGGCGGCGGGATGTAGTGCGGCGCAACACCGGAGATTCCGGCGCCAACGTGGAACCTGCACAACACAACCAAAGTACTTTGCCCCAACGAAACAGTGAGGTTGTCAATCTCACCGGCTTCTGCTGTAACAAAGGATTAACCGTATTGTGTGGAAGATGATTGTTTGCAGAGAAAACGAGTAAAACAAGTATTGCAGACAGATTTGTATTTCGGTATTAAAGAATGGACCGGGGTCCACAGTTCACTAGAGGTGTCTCTCCCATAAGATAAAAGCATGTTGGGTGAACAAATTACGATCGGGCAATTGACAAATAGAGAGGGCATAACAATGCACATACATGTCATGATAAGTACAGTGAGATTTAATTGGGCATTACGACAAAGTACATAGACCGCCATCCAACTGCATCTATGCCTAAAAAGTCCACCTTCAGGTTATCGTCCGAACCCCTTCCAGTATTAAGTTGCAAAGGAACAGACAATTTCATTAAGTATGGTGCGTAATGTAATCGACAACTACATCCTTAGACATAGCACCAATGTTTTATCCCTAGTGGCAACAGCACAGCACAACCTTAGAACTTTCTGTCACTGTTCCAGGTGTCAATGCAGGCATGAACCCACTATCGAGCATAAATACTCCCTCTTGGAGTTAAGAGCAAAAACTTGGCCAGAGCCTCTACTAATAACGGAGAGCATGCAAGATCATAAACAACACATATGTAATAACTTGATAATTAACATAACATGGTATTCTCTATCCATCGGATCCCGACAAACACAACATATAGCATTACGGATAGATGATCTTGATCATGTTAGGCAGCTCACAAGATCCAACAATGAAGCACAATGAGGAGAAGACAACCATCTAGCTACCGCTATGGACCCATAGTCCGAGGGTGAACTACTCACTCATCACTCCGGAGCGACCATGGCGGTGTAGAGTCCTCCGGGAGATGAATCCCCTCTCCCGGCAGGGTGCCGGAGGAGATCTCCGAGAATCCCCCGAGATGGGATTGGCGGCGGCGGCGTCTCGGTAAGGTTTTCCGTATCGTGGTTTTTCGCCTCGGGGTTTCGCGACGGAGGCTTTAAGTAGGCGGAAGGGCAACGTGGGGGGCCACACGAGGGCCCCACACCACGAGTCGGCGCGGCCAAGACCCGGGCCGCGCCGCCCTATGGTGGCGGCCCCTCGTGGCCCCACTTCGACTCCTCTTCGGTCTTCCGGAAGCTTCGTGGCAAAATAGGACCCCGGGTCTTGATTTCGTCCAATTCCGAGAATATTTCGTTACTAGGATTTCTGAAACCAAAAACAGCGAGAAAACAAGCAATCGGCTCTTCGGCATCTTGTTAATAGGTTAGTTCCAGAAAATGCACGAATATGACATAAAGTGTGCATAAAACATGTAGGTATCATCAATAATATGGCATGGAACATAAGAAATTATCGATACGTCGGAGGCGTATCACAAACTCACTTATTAAAGTATATGTACAAATTTATACAAATATTACATACTATAATACACGTGGTACTTGTGTATTATAGCCTCGCCTCCCTTGGTGGACTCTAGTCGATCTTCACTCCCGGTACATCCCAGGCTTCCATCCAGTCGAACGTGTCCTCCTCCTGATAGACCCTGGAACATAAGGTCTCCCCATTGGCTGATAGTCGGAATCAGATGATGATCCTAGGGAGAAATCAGTGTTCACAAACTGGTTATTCAGTGCATCATAGTCCACCCATCGGGTGTACTCCCCTGTACCTACACCATAGGTATTTCCTACATTCGTATCCGACTCAACCTGTGTCGGATACTCTCCAACTTCTTCCCCATTCCACGGATAACTCGGGTGCTGAGTCGTGGCATCTTCATTCATCTCCCCGTCATAATACGCTGAGGTACTATGAGTTCCAGTATCAGACCCCCAACGCCAACCCGTGGAATTCTCTATAGGAGTCACGGAACGCTGATTGTTTCCGGATTCCTCTCCACCCTCATATCCTCTATAGGAACTACTAAGATAGTTCCCGTGTGTAATGGGTGTAGTTTCTCGTTCAGGGTGGTCAATACTAATGTAATCACCAGCTGAGTAAACTGGTGTGTGCACCTCATTCTCCATAGGTTCCTTCCCCTTTGTCTCCTCCTTGGGTTCAGTAAACTCCTCAAGCATTGTATCAATTGCTCCCGCCAAATGACGGTTCAACTGAAAGAACAATGATAATAAGTTGCGGCTATTGTCCATGTATTTTGCTGCTTCTGCTGGTTTGCGTTTGGCGTATTTGAAATGGTTCAGCATGGGATCATCGTCCTCCTCCATATGAGGAATGTGTGTGAATTCGGAACCCATAAGCTCTTTCGTCTTATGCTCCCGAATATCGGTTATGGCTCTCATAACGGCTATATGGTAGGTCTGTGTTCATAGTTCCGGCTTCCCTCGCTGGCATTACTATGCTCATTCCCAAAGATTCGGGAAGTCGTAGCCCTACCCTACACTTGGCCAATACGAGTACCATCGTAGTACATGTATTTCTTTACTTGGATCCGGGGATCACACCCAAATTCAAGTAACATGGCTACGTAGAATATCTCGCAAGTCCTCCTTCGTATTCACTCGGTGTGGAATCCATCACTTTCACGTTTCGTCCGGGACGTGAACTTGCCATGTTGGTCGTAGAAATAGAAAGATTATGAGATTAGTAATAATGCATCATAATAGAGATAATAAAGAATTATCGCACTAAAAGATATGATTTTTTTATTCTCAATTGAATATACACCATATTTTTAGAGAATTCTTTACTAGTCCTATTTGACTCCTAACGTTCGGTCCCATTTACTAGGTTCCAACCTAAGGTCAAAGCTTTTGCTCGATACCAACCGTGGTGACCCCGCATACCACCTGCATGTTGTAGTATGCCGGTCGTTGATATAACATTCACAAAGTACCATTCCGCAAATATTACACCCCTCGTAGTAGTACAACGGAACATAGCAGGGTCCATAACTCATTCACTTATTATTACAAGTATCAAACATATATTGTCTTGGAGCTCCTCTTGGGTCCTAAGAGGGATACTCCTGGGTTCGAGGCGAACCCAACTTAGCTTACAATATAAGAGTCTCATTAAATTATACATTTATTTCCTCGAGCAACAAGATACTAAGAGTTCGGGCTGCTCGGTTACTACTCCTACTGGATGTCTCTAGGCTTGATCCCCTCCGGAAGCCTCCCCGGATCCGTAGACGATGAGGTAGTCTACGCCTTCTATTCCTCCAGAGAGATCTGGTTCTTCATAGCCGATGATCTCGGCTCCTTCATTGTTGTCGTAGTCCTCCTCCGGACGATCTCGCACAATCTAAGCATGGGATTTAAGAGTGGTATGAGTACGAGCGTACTCAACAAGTTCATTATAGATAAGAGGTGTTTAATGCTCTAGCTACGATATTAGACCGTAAAGTCTAATACCAATGCAAGTTTTGATAAACATTTCTTCAAGAGATTGCTTTTATTCCAAAGAGCTATGTCCGTCAGCCCTTCACCGGTTTACTAGAACTTCATGGAGCTCCTTTCCGGCTGCGTTCGTAGTTCCATATCCCGGAACAGGGAGTGACAGTCACGATTCATTACACTCGCAGAGGTGTGTTGCTTTACCCATAAGAGATCTTAACCTTGGTGCCAACCGAGCACGTTACCCGTTCACACTTCCTTTGGTGTGAGGCCCGGTATAAGGTCATAGCCAATCATATTCCTCCGCTACCTCGCACACCCACCCTTTGTTGCATACCCCGACCCTGGGTCCTCGTCGGTCCTCTTAAACCAATTAAGGATGGACCCCGACCACGACGACAGTCTGGGACTCGTTAACCAAACTCCTTCGCCGGTAGGCCGCAACCCATCATAGACCACTTACCGTGGGGAATTAGAATGGGATCCCCACCCCACCGCTTGCCCAACCTGGGTCAAGTGTCTACGGTAAGCGCATCCGTTGATGTACAAGAGGTGGAAATACAATTGACTATTCCGTCCCACTCCGCATCTTATGGTTAACACGGGTATTACGAGCACAAGAATCATCGGACGACATTTGTTGTTTAATCCTAGATGGATATAAACCCTTGCAATGGAACCTCCACCATATCAACACAATCCATGGTTCCATTGCCCACCACTTAGTCATATTCATAGTTATGAAAATAGTGGTTTTGCTTTTTATGCAATAGTGATAAACATAGTACTTTGCAAGTAATTTGGTAATCGACGCGCCTCACGACGGCGGTCAATCCTATCCGCGTCGATCTGACGCGGGCGACCTGCTGCTCTCGGCCTCGACCCCTTCTGGTGCTAGGGTTACGGGATCCGCTCGATCCCGCCGTTCCTGGCGCTCCTGGTGCTTGGACTCCGCCCTGGCTTCGCCGCCGTGGTGCGGTTGGTGCCGTGGTGCCGCCATGGCCTGGCTTGGCTTGGCGCCGCCGCGCTCTGGCGTGTGCCGCCGTGGCCGCCATGGCCGTGCCTATCTGCTCGACCACGGTAAGTGCGCCACTCCTTCTTCTCCTTTGTGTTCTATTTCTTCTCCTCCTAGCTTGAGATGCGGCTACTCCCCTTCATGGAGAGACCATCTCGTGTCGCCGCTCTTGCTCTACTAGCTGCTATTGCCGTGCTTGCCGTTGCGATGCTTGTCTGCTGCCGTGCGCATGCTCGCTAGGCTTCTCGCCGCTATCCCGGATGCTAGCTACTCGCTGCTCTCATCGCTATGCATCTGCTGCTGCTATGCTATTACCATGGCCACTTCTACTGTATCCACACTTGTGCTTGTGCTTGTGCTTCTCTGTGCCTATATTCTTGATGCTATTCTTGCCAATTACTCAAGTGTATTCTTATGTATTGCCCTGACTTGATTGCAGTATGCAATCCTTGCAAGTTTGCAAGAGCCAGTGCCTTTTGGTGCTATTCAGTGTGCTACAATTCATAGACATGCTCCCTTGAGCATGCCTGTGGGCTAAACAACACCATCCCTTGATGGTGTGCTTCTGTATGTAATTATATGACATATTTATGAATATCTGCTTTGCCATTGTTCCTGTTCTGTAGCTAATTCACTTGTCTGACATGTGTTGGTGCTATAATTGATGTTTAGCATACTGTAGCATGCTCTTGCATGCTTCTGGTGGTCATATGATCACCAGCTTGCTTGTAGAAACCGCTCTATGTTGTCTCGTGCCTCACCGTGGTTCACTCTGGTGCTCATTCGGTCTGTTTGTGCTACATACAGTGCTTAGCCTCGTGTGTGTCGTTGTCTGGCTCAAGCATCATTCGATGCTTGCAAGTGAGCCATTGGTTCACTGACAAGATGTTGGTGCTTTTGTTACTGGATTGTTTCATTTATCGGTAATTCCTTGTTTTACTAGATAGATAAATGATGTGAACTAATTAACAGTGATGATCATATGGATGAATTGGATGTAGCTAGAGGGATGCCAACATCTGTTGGGTACCCTAGCTCTTACTGAACCCTCTTGGGTAATGATGTGATGGCTGGAAATGTTGGCTGTGGGTTGAGGTGGCCTTGACAGCCACTTGGTGCTGTCATGGTAGCTCCCCCTTTCTCTGTGACTTGCTGTGGTGGATTGTTGCTTACTGGCCTGACCATATTTGGTTGCCAGATGTTGTTAATGTTGACAAACCTTGATAGACACATGATAGTCTATCATGTCTGATGGCTTAGATAGCTATAGGTTGTCAAGTGAACTTGGTAGCTAGTCAGGGTTTTGAATCCATGTTAGATTTCTCTGGTTGTGTCCCTGTGTGGACACAACCAATGTTCCCTGGATGATCTCTATCAGGTCGTTCTCTATGTTTGCTTGAACCAAATGACTAGATAGCCATATGATGACACAAACATAGGGTATCTACCCTTTTAGTGTGCTCGGAGATCATGCTCGTGCAATATATGAACAGAACCATTTGATCTGTTCATGATCATATGTATACCTCACTCCAGCTCCTAGAAATAGTGTGTTGGTGTAGAGGATTGCTTCAGCAATGCATTGGTGCTTGCCCTGCTCCTCCTTGTGCTTATGATCTTGGTTTGATTCTGTGGTGAACTTGGACAGATAGAACAGTAGTGCTGCTCTTCCTGTTCTAGTGATTTTGATTTCTGGTGACTTACCCTGTGAAGATGCTTGGTCGATGACTGAGCTAGGTTTACTGTTGGAGAGGGTTTTATATGGTTGGCCTTTGTTTCCCTGGTCGACAGCTCCACCTTTCCCTTTGGTGACTCACCGTGTGTGTGTGCTGCATGCACACAGCCCATGTGAGCAGTGCTGTGTGTGTGTGTCCGTCGATGCTCTGCACTTGGCTGTGAGAGTGGATCAGCCCGACAGTCTTGATCATATCCTCTCCTGATACAATATTTTTGCTAACCTGCCAATTGGCATTGCCACTTGGCACAATGTTCTATTTGTGTGGTTTGTATGCAGGAATCATGAAATTGATCAGGATGAAGATCTTCAAGCTCAAGATTAACTTGTAGCTTAGGATATATTTTTCTTACTTGTAATTTTCTTTTTCTTGTTCTATTTAAGCAATTCTTGTAATGTGTTGTGTTATTCATTTATTTTCTTTATGAATATTGTAATGACAATGTAAATTGTGTGATGATCAATAAAGCTCAAGGTTTTCTCTAATGAGCTTTAATTATTATGTGTATTATTTATACTTTGTATCTTTATTATTTACTTAATGAATTTCCTTATAATTAATTTATGAGATATTTATTTTTATGTTTGAATTTGAATTTCAAATTCAACTTTGAGTTGAATTCAATCATACAACTTAACTTTGAATTCAACAAAGCAACTTAAGTTTGATGTGATGTCTCCCCCTCTCTTCTCAAAAACCTAATCTAATTGAGTGAGGTACAAGTTTGTCGCACTCTCGAAACCCTAACCCTGTAAGGTGTCGAGAGAGAAACTTGTCCCCCTTCGATGCAGTTTTTATTTAAAATCGCGAAATTTTCCCAGAATTTGCAATGCAATGCACAACCCTTTCTAAAATCTACCCCTCGATCATCTCTAAACCTGGGACATTACAGCGCCGCTCTGATTAGGTCGCCGGAGAGCGGCCGGCGGTGATGGTTCTGCGGCGGCGGCACGGGTGAACGACGCGGCGTGTCTACGGTACATGATTGAGCAAAGCGGGCACACCAGGAGATTGAGGAGCTCACCAGGAGCATGATGCGCATGACGGCATGGTCGGAGATGGCGTGATTCGCCGGATTGGGCCGTTACCGGCGTCGGAGAAGACGAGCTCGGCGCAGGTGCTGTGGACCTCCCCAGCTCGATTCCTCTCTTGGTTTGAGCAAGTAGAGGACGGCGATGCTGTTGGTGGTCATGGCTTGGCACGGGGACGCCCCAGTCGACGGCGATGGTCGACGACCGGCTCAGGTAGGGTTTCGGATTGGGGAGAATTTAGCAGGGGAGGAAGAAAACCGAAGCTAGGGCTCGACCCGGGGCTTTTATACGGCGCTCGGACGATCCTCGTCACGTCGTTGGTCGCGGAGAGGGCGCCAGCACGAAGGGGAAGACGATCACGGCGTCGCCGTGGCCTCCAGCACGATGGAGAGGATGAGGATGAACTCGTCCTCGATATTTTGGACGAAGGGGTACAGCCTGGGGTTTGGGCTCGTCTTGGGCTGCGTGCTGGGCTGTGTGCTGGGCTGCTCGGCCAGGTGAGGCAGGTAAGCCTTCTCTTCTATATTTTTTTCTCTTTTCTTTTCTGTTTTCAATTCTGTTTTATAATTCTTGTTTTGCTTCAAAATTTAAATCATGTGATACCATGCAGGTATCAAATAATTTGGATTTCAGTAGGACTATTAAAGGATGAATGCTTTTCTGCATTGTTTTTGGGATAAACATCTAATATCTGTGAGCTACATTGCAAACCTTTATTAATCATGATTTTATGCACTCATTTTAATTTTCTTTTTCTGGTGTAATCATCTCTGTTTGAAATTATTAGAATTGATAATTTCTACTCTAAGTGTTTTATAGTTTGTTATTAGGGTTTGGTCTCTCAATTGAGAATTTAGCCCCTGGCATATGATTTTATGTGAACCTTATTTATTAGGGTTTTATCATTTCTAGTACCACCCCCTTGTTAAGGTTATTACTATCACTACATTTGAAAGTATCTCAGTAGGGATTGTTTCCATCCTGGTTTATCTTGGTTACAAAGATAAATGGTTGATCACTACACATATGGTTTACTTATAGGATTTAGCATTAGGTGGCTCTTATGTTTTATAATTGAAACATTGTATTTAATTAATGAACCATTAGGGTTCTAATGATATTTGCCTAATGGCATTTGATTTGAATCTCAACTATAGCATGGATTTTTATCATGATCACCATAGTGATACATAAACTAGAGTTGAGATATAATTCTAGCTTATAGAGTTGAGATGACACCATATTGCATTTGCTAGGTTTTAATCTCCCTAACCAAGGTAATATGGTTAGTTGTTTCATATCTTATGTGCTTCTTTAATCACTAAAGATTTGAGAATTGGTTTTATCTTCTACCAATTATTTCTATCATTATCTCCAATTTATCATTAAAGTAACTACACTAGTTATAGTTCTTTTTATAGTTAACTTTGGTCATATGGGTTAATGGTTCCTCACCATTTTAAGTATGGAGTTTTACACTAAGGTTTTCTTATGTTTCTTAGGTGAAGAATAAGTGGACAGCGAGATGTGGTAGAATACTACTTATGATCACCAAGTGGTTCACAAGTTAAGGTTGGGATATAAGTCTAGAGTTTCTTACTAATGATCTCCCTATAATTTCATGTGGAAATGGAATCTACTTATACTAGTAGGGTTTAACTTATCCTCACATTTCTCCAAAGCATGATCATATATTATATATGATCATCTTGTTCTTAATATCTTTACTTCAAATTCTTAGGGTTTAGGGTCATTTCGCAATTTATAATGATTAAGGTTGGACTTCCTAAGGTATCTCTCCTTGAATGGGTTTCTCACTCCCAAGATCAAGTGTTGTCTTGATCAATTAAATATATACTATCTTTTATAGTTTCTTGAATGGGCATGGTTATGGTTGTCTCAATTATCTTGAGTATAACACCATAGGTTGAGCTTTCTCATTTAAGAATGGTTATTCTAAGGTTTATGGTGTACTCCTAATATCTCCTTAGGTATCTATGCTAAGGTTTCATTTGTCTAGCTTAATTGGGTTAGTCTCTTCCTCACCTTATCAATTCAGGGGTATGGTATTATTCCATGTGATATTAGGTCATCTCACCACTCCAAGGGAAATGGTTTTCAACCTAATACTTTAATTCAAAGGTTGTCCTTTATTCTTAAATAGGTAAAGCTAAGATTGATATGAGTGGTCTCTCTCTCATCTAAGGAAGGACTTTTAATACCATCTTAAGATTTTGTTCCATAGATAATGATGTGATCATCAATATCTATGTTTAACATAAAAGGTTCTCTTTCTAGGGATGGTCTTGATTAGTATCCTAAGTTTATGTTCTTAAGATGAGGTTTTGTTTACATGGATGTATATCCAGGGTTTAACTCAAGGTTTGTTATTGCTTCTCTAATAATTAATAGGACTCTCACCTCTCTAAGTTTGATGCTTAATAATTTGGAATAGAGAAGAGTTGTATTCCTTAGTTGGATCTCCTTGTCTTGTTTCCAAGATTAAAATAGAATAAATACCATGAGGTTCATGGTAGCATCAAATATTAGTTGAAGACATGGAAAAGATAAGTGAAGAATGGTTTGTCCATTTATTGTTACTTGATTTCCAATTAATTGTAGGTTCATATGTTATGGCAAGGAATTCCATGTTATGATCTGTTATATGATTAAGCAAGTGATCATTGACTGAAGTGTTGTTGTGTTAGATTTAATTCCATTTGATCTAACCCCTTAGATCAAATCATCTCTACCCAAAACAAGGTTTTAGCAAAGTCACGTTGAGGTTTATAGCGCTTGACTTGATGAGCTACTTCAATTCCACCAAGGTCAAGTGAAACTTCGATTCATCGTGATTGTTTTACTTTAAAGCGCGAAAATTCCCCAGATTTTCTATGCATGAATGCAATGCACACATCTGTTTCATCTATTTTTGTAACCCGAATACCTGGGATATTACACAACGCCACCAGGGGCGCTCTCTACAGCGGTGACACCGTCGGTTGCTCGTGCGCCTCGTAGTTGACGTCTTCATCCTCGATGCCCTCTATGTATGCCTCGATGCTTTGGCACCTGGCATCATGCTCGGCCTCGAACCAGCGCGCCCACAACGACAAGTGCACAACATATGCCGGGACCCGCCGTAGATCTAGCGGCAGGAAGGCCCGACGACGAACTGGGTCGAGAGTGGAATGGCAGGGATGGGAACCCTCGAATGGTTTAGATGCCACCTGTGAGGGATCTGTACATTTGGCCACGACAAAGATACACCCGCTTCGGCGTACTGGCGGGTTGTCTTCAGCTCGAATTAGGGTTAGCATCTGAATAGATGTTTGGTTTCGACATAACCTTTGTTGATGCTTAGCACAAAAGAAAAACATGAAAAAAATGAACCAAAGTTCAATTCAATTCAAAACTGGAATTTGAATCTTCCATTCAAATTTGTATTCAAATTCTCATACAGCTCAAATATTAAATTAAAGCACTTGTGCAATAAAGTAAAAAAAAACCCATTTTTATTGATAACCAAGACATTACATTATCTTTATAAAAGATTTGAATAACAGAAGAGTACAAATCTGAGTCTTTACAAATTAGAGCAAACAGCGGTTCATTTGCTATCGAGGACTGCGCATGTTTATCCCATTTGCATGTGGTGAACATTTAGGCAGGAAAATCTCGAGTTTCAGGAGCAGGTAGAAAAGAAAGACACCTTAATGTGAAATCGACTTTTATGCTTTTGCCATACGGCCCAGGGCACATCTGAACTTTTTTTTTTTTGAACACAAGAGGGGTCAAGAGACCCCGGTGGAGCATTTATATAACAGCAAGTGGCAGGTACAAATTGCAGGAAAGCCCCTTAACATCTACTGCCCTGAGCAACCTAACATTTGAAGAAGGGACCCTCCACTTTACACAAAACACCCCGGAAGAGAAAAAGAAAAAGCAATCGAGGACACCGGTGTCTCCGCCACGAACGCCGGCGAACTCAAGGCGTTGCCGCCGAGTTTCAAGCGCAAAGAGCTCGAACGCTCATCTCCGGCGAGATCCAACCCCTGGCTACCGTTGGAAGGACGGGGACGAACCACTTGTCCTTCCGCCAGCGTCGAGCTCCAGCAGTTGGTCTTCAGGGCCTCCGCCATGGAGGTTGATAACATTGGGCCACCATCTTGGCCGAGGATCGCGGCGAGGAAGTTCGTCACCGCGTGTTGCGCGCGAGGAAGATCCGCTCCGGGACTCCACTTCCCGGATCCGGCGAAGAGGATCTTCATCCGGACGCCCTCCACATCTCCACCACCACGGTGGCCAGACAGAGGGGAAACCAAGATGAAAACACTCAGATCTGAAGAGTAGCAAGTGAGCTTTATTGTTGAGGATGTCGGTGCTCTGACGCCGCTCGTCTCCGGCTCCGACCGCCGGAGCGCCACGAGCAGCAGCAGCATCACCGCCGGCAGCAGAGAGCAGCTCCAGCTCCACCGCCACCTCCTCTGTACGGGCATAACGCCAAATCCACAAGGGTAAACCGAAAATCTGCAAAGAACTACACCTAAACTAGCCCTAGCTACTCCGGTGCACCACCTCAACCAACTCCGGCCGGCTAATCCGGCGGAGTGGCCTTGGATCGGCCCGGCGATGAGGAATAGAAGACCAGGGAACTGTAGCAGGGGGAGAGAAGGAAAGGGGGGGAATGGCACATCTGAACTTGGACCATCCGTTTCTATAAGAGGAGCCCGTTTACCTCTCATGAAACAATAGTAAGGGGAGAATATGTGGTAATTTCTATGGCGGATGCTAGCCGTCAGTCGGCCGACGCGGGTCAAAGAAATCGGTTGTTGCTTCGGCCGTTCGATTAAAATCGTGCGTTCCGCAATCATTTCCTCTCACCTCACGTGGTCTGGCTCCTTTTCCTGCTGCCAGGCTGTGTCAGGCACACGTCCTTCTTCCCAGCTACACTGCGTGCACGTCTTTTCCGCTGCTGCTCTGCGTGGGTAGACCGTAGACGTAGCTTGCTTTAGCCCACCATCTGTTGAATGTTTACAACAATACTCAATAATGATTTTAACAAAAAGCAACAGTTTCAGCATAAATAATTAGTGCATCAAAAATATCTTTACAACAAATCACTAGTATATTTACAAAAATAATTAAGAACAAAACCAACGAAACAAATTGGTGTTTACAACAATACTCGACAACAATTTTAACAATATAATATTCCAATATAAAGAAAATCCGAAGCCAAAAATTCTTTACAACAAATCACCAATATATTTACAACAATTATGAACAACAAAACTAACAAAGAAAATCAATGTTTTGAATAGTAGTCAACAACATTTTCTACAAAAAAAAAAGTAATAATTCACAACACTCCAAAAGTCACATGCCAAGAATATCTTTACAACAAATCACCAATATATTTACAACAATAGTTAAAAACAAAACCAACATTTTTTTGGTGTTTACAACTGTAACATGCAACGATTTTCGCAAATAATAATAATCCCAACACTAAAAAAATCGCATGCCAAAAATATCTTTACAACAAATCACCAACATATTTACAACAATAATTAACAACAAAAATAACAGAAATAATTGGGTGTTTACAACAATAGTCAACTACATTAACAATTTCTCGTGCTAAAATAATTCACAACAAATCAGATAGTGATTTACAACAATATTCCATAACTATCTTAACTAACTCAATTAGCTAATCCAACATTAGCGAAAATTCCCTTCCGATGTCATTTTGCAAATAGATTCGTAAGTTGTTTAAAAAAATCGTGGAAAAAATGTCGTCCACCGCAACCATGTAGTCACCGGTTCTACATGACGACCACAAATTTGGCTCGCCGGAAGGCCAGCGACACTAGATCCTGCGACCTTGGGCCCATTACTCTTGGCCGCTCGTGTGTTTGCAGAGAAAGATAGTCTATGCGCCCGTTTGTTAAAAATAATATACTTATATAACATCGAAAAACTAATTAAATTTTAACACTAAAAATCGAATTAATCCTTAACATTTTGTAGCGCTGCAATAAAAAATTGGCGATAGCTAGCTAGTATCAAAATAAAATACCTAAAAAATATACTAACTTACAGTCGGTGTGTGCACATAGCAAATAATCACGTTGCAGGTGATACTTGCATGTACTAGTAGCTATCATCGCTGCCTTATTTTCTTGCGTGCAGTGGTCTTGTCTTGCTGCTGCTCGATGCAGATGCACTGTCTTGGGCTTGTCTCGCTGCTGTTCCATGCTGCTGCATGCCTACTCGAAAACCGCCAAAGGCTGCAGGCTCTATCACTCACTCCGTCGCGGGATAGCTAGCAACCAGCTGGGGAAAAGCGCGCGCGAGAACGGTACGACCGATCGCCTGCACGCGATCGGTCGACCGAATAGAAGCGTTTTCCAATTTCTATATGCCGGCCAGGACGGCACATACCGGGGTTCCCTGTTCCCCGCTCGTTAGCGCGCCGGAGCGGTGCGTCGCCTGAAGCGAACCCCGAATGGGCCGGACCCATTAGTTTGTTCGATCAACAAAATAGTACTCTAATTTTTTCTTTCGTCTCGGTAAAACAAGTGAGCCACATGCAATGGTGTCAGCTCCTCCCCTCTATCTGAGATTAGGGATCAAATCCCGGCACCTACAGGGATGCACACACTTTTTTAAAACTTAAACAAAATTTGAAACCGAGCAAAAAAAAATAGAACCAGATAAAAATTAAATCTGAGCAAATTTCAGAACCGACCAAAACTAAAAAATTGCTCCAACTCAAAAATTGTTTGAATTTAAATTTACTTGAATTTAATTTTGCTCAAATTTAAAATTTGTTTGAATTTGAAATTTTCCTAAATCTGAAATTTGCTCGAATGTGAAATTTGCCAAAATTGGAAATTTGCTCGAATTAGAAAAATATTTTCAGAAACTGAAAAAGGAAATCCTGAAAAACCAAAAACACAAAAACGAAAAAACAAAAAACAAAAACCGACATAAAACAATCAACCTAGGAAAAAAACCGCAGAAAAAACAAGAAAAACGAAAAACAGAGCAAAGATGGGCCGTGGGCCACTTACTTTCCCACGCTGGCAGGAGTTAATCGCCCCGCTAATGAGCGGGAAATAGGATTTCCGGCACATACCCAGCGGCCAGTGCCGCACACACCTGGTCTGTATTGGGCCAGGCCCATTATTTGTTTTTTTGTTTGCTTTTCTTTCCGTTTTCTATCTGGTTTTCTGTCAATTTTTTCACCCACCTTTTCGTTATCTTTCACCCTAATTTTTTTAGGTTTTGAAAAGTTCTCAAATTTTTGAAAACATATAAAATTTAAACGTTCAGATTTTAAAAGTATTTAGATTTCAAAAATGCCAAAAAGAAATAGAAAAGAATCAACAATAAAGAAAAAGAAAAAAGCAAAATAGGGAAGGGAAAAAAGGTTGTGTGGCCCAACACACCTACTTAGGGTCGCCCAAATGTGGTGCAAAATGGGCCAGCCCCTCTTATATTTTATTTACCTTTTTGTTTTATTTCACAATTCATTATATATTTTTATTTCTATTCATTTCCTTTTACATTTTAGTTTATTTGATATTCATTTATTTATTTTCATGTTTTCTTGTTATTTTTCCGAAAAATAAAGATATTTGTGGTGCAAATGAATATTTTAAAAATTATTTGTTATTGCTTGCACATTATTTACCTTAGAAGAATAATTTTTGAAACTCGGGAACAAATTTTTTAACTATACAAGTATATAAAAAACTTGTGATTATTTGTATCATGTTGAATTGCTATTAGAACTATACGAACTTTTATGGAATTCTTCGATCAAAATTTTATAGCTCCAGTAATTTTTTAAAACTTCATTAACATTCGTTCTCAAGTTTATAAGTTTCATTTAAAAACATTTTAAATATATGACTTATGAAAAAAAGAACTAGTACAATCTGTCGCACTTGAGCGGTTTGTCCAGAAAATCTTTTGCGACTAGAACTAAACGGATACCAGCTTTGTATTGTATATATGCCCTTGTTCGAGGGAAATGCACTTTGGCTCATAGGAGCATATGCTCCCATTATGTGAATCCACATTTCAAAGTGTCAAAAAATTCTAAACTAAATTTTTACATGTACATCTAAACATTTTATGTTGGTACACAAGTTTTCAAAAAAAACTAAAAAAAATTGTGGCTCCTGTAAAAAAGACAAGTTTTGATGCTATAACACGACTACGTACAGGATATTTTTTTGTCTTTTTTGTACACGCCATATAAAATGTTGTTTCTCCACGAAAATTTGTGCACTAACATAGAATGTCAAGATGTACACCAACAAATTTATGTCAGAATTTTTTAACATTTTTAAAATTGTTTTTTAATTATTTTATATAATGAGAGCATTTGCTCCTATGAGCCAAATTGCCACCTCCCTTGTTCGATTTATAAAGAGCTTGTCCTAATTTCGTGTTGAGTCGGGCCATCTGGTCATGCACTCCCGTGATGATGCTAACAAAGGAGGTAACAGAAAACTGGTTTAGTGGCGGAAATGCAATATGGCTCTCGGGTCCAGATGCACTGGATTTCTGGACCAATCACTTGCGTCGGTATGGATGACCAGAGCAGTATTTTATTCCGTATATAACCACGCGGATCGATTATTGAACAGGGCAGCTGTAACAACTGGTGATGCATTTATTAGGACGGTTCAATATTTCGGTACAAACGGGACCTCAAACGACGTGGACCAACGCCGCCTGTCCTGGACCGAAGCCAGCAAAGCCAACTGCTCTCAGGCAGGCGCCACGCGTCTACTGACATGAGCCCACATGTCGATCATCCAATACTGCTGTCTCACTGCAAACCAAACCAGAGCATTCCCTCAAAAAATCTACAAAACGAGAGCCCGGCGTCGCCGCAGTTCCCCAAATCTAGACGACATCAAGAGTCAAGATCCATGGCTTCCTTTTATTCTTCCCATCGGGTGGGGTGGAGTTAGGCCAGGGCGTCGTCCACCTGCAGGTAGGCCAGCGCGTTGGCGATGTTGGCATGGTGGTGCCAGCAGAGTGGCAGCGCGTCCGTTGTTGACGCCGTTCGCCGCAGGTGGTGCTCCAGCGTGTCGCCGGCGGAGGAGTGCTCGTGCAGCAGCAGCAGCAGCACCCGCGGCGCGACGGCTGCGCTGCCTCCGGGGAGGAGACAGAAGCTGACGATGCGGGCGATTATCCGGTGAGAGACCTAATGTGGAGCGGCACCGCGTTGATCCAACTCACGGAAACTACCAAACAAGCTCTTGTTTGCGCCCTGCTTACAGAGTTCATGTATCGATTTGGGTATCTTCTGATGTTGGTGTAGTCAAGTACTAATGGAGGAGCGATTGCATAGTTTGATCCCTTTATCAGCCCGTCTGCCGCTATAGCGATGGCTCCCGTTGTGCTTTTATTTACATTTTATTTTGTAGAAGCTCAGACATGTCGATTTAATTGCCACTTCTTGCAACAACTGATTTGCAATAACGTCTGGCAGATATGAGATTTCTAACCTTGTAGACATGAACACAAACTAAATCTGAATCTTTTTTCCGAAGTATTAAATATTGAATCTGAAGTTCTGAACATCATTGCACTCCAGATCTTGTGTTCACCGCGCATTTCTACCTACAGTCCCGACTGATTTTGTGCTCACGAACGAACTATGGACTGGGAGTAGCCAGTATCCCAAAGGAGTCGCAGCCTGCTCTCTGTCATGAGTCCTGACGCCGAGGATAGTCTCGATGGCAGCTCGCCTTCTTGTCCCAGCGGTCCACGATAGGGCTCAAGCGCATCCCGCTAGGCTTTTCGTCACGGTCGTTTCTGACATCACACTGTCACGGCTCCGCATGTAAATACCTGACTCCGTATAAGGCCTTTACTACTGTTTGTATCTCACCCATTATTGCACCCAACACAGATCGCAGAGCACATTTTCTTGGTCCAGATAACGAGACCATTTGCACCCGGGTGCCAAAACTGCATGCCCGGTTTAGTGGCAACAAACCTTATTTATCGCTCATTGTGGGACGATTTTGTTCCCACCTGAAGCGATCGGCTGTGTGGGCTGGCCTATTGATGGGGAGTTTCAACAAAACCTGTTCTTCGTTTTGCTGGCTTCTTCGTTTTTTCTGGTTTAAAAAATTGTTTAGATTTGAAACTTGTTCTTACTTTTAAAATCGTTAAGTTATGAAAATTGTTCTAATTTGAAGTTTGTACAAACTTAAAATCTGTACAAATTTCAAAAAGAATTAAATTAAAAATTATTACAATTTGAAAATTGTTTATATTTTAAAATTTTAAGAGCTTGAAATTTCTCATATCTGAAAATATTCTGATAAAAAAAGAAGAAACGATAGAAAAAAAGAAAAGGAAAAGGTAAGAAACGAAAAAAAATAGCTGTACATGTTTTTGGGCTCAATACGAGCGGCCATGGTGATCTTCCCACAGGAGGACTAACACTTGCTCCTGCCAAGTGTGGGGAATATACCTCCTAGAAATGTTATGAGCAACTAGGCCAGGCCCAACAAGAGGCTTTTAGTGTGTTTTTCTTGATATATGGTAAATTTTAGACACAATATCTCAGTGCATTGTATCTTACATATACTTGGTATATTTTTGCGAAAATTCTGCCAATCTATTAATATTCACCAATAGCAGTACAAATAGACCCAAAAGTAATAAAAAATACAAGTAGGTCTTTCGACTTGTGGCTAATCTCAGTTTTTAATATTTCTTGATATAATATAAGATTTGATATTCATTGTGTATAGAGATGGTTTAGTAAATAAAATCAGATTTGGTATTGCAATCTCTCAATCCACAAAAACTATGTGCCTAGTAGATAACAGCCAAATGTAGTATGCTAAGAGCTGACACATTTGCAGAGGAATAAGTATTGACTACCATCTCTTCATATCTTGTTCTCTTGAAAAACATTGTTGCGTCGTAATAAAGTTTTAAAAGTGAAGGAGGCAGAGCTTTAGCGTTTGCTTCATCGTTGATCCGGCAGGCGGTCATAGACGGAGCCAGATCACTACATGGGTGTACAAATGTACACCAGTTATTTTTTGGCTGCAGCTTGTATACCATTATCTAACTGAATTAAATATAGAGCAATACACATTAAATAAATTTAAAAAATATGAGTAAAAAATATATCTTTAGGTGTACTATGTACCCCATTATTCGTACGCTGGCTCCGCCCAGCTAGCCATCTTCCAGCCGAGGGCTGCTCCAGTGCTCCCCCCTAAAAGAAGATGAATGGTCGTAGTTGTCTTTTTTTCCTGTGTTGGTCCGCCGAAATCCATATCCAGCCCATGTATACTCGTCTGTATTGATACAGTATATGTACATCGCGTAAGAAAAGAAAGAGGTCATGTGAGCAAGATCTTTATAGCACATTTCTATTTCGGCCAGGGGCGGAGCCAGGATTTCGACATAGGGGGGGCGATGGAGACGGCACTCTCGTACACTATATAATATACACATATATGAAGCCTCACATATAATAAATTTATAGCAGCATTTTCTTTGGCAATGATGCTGCAAGTTTCAGTTTTTTGTAGCTACACAAGCATACCCAGTGTGCTAATTTGACGACCTCGATTTAATATAGATTTGTGATAATCTACATGATGCGTGCGGTTATAGCAATCTCATTGGGGCGGACCTACAACAGTTGAATCTAAAATTTCAACGAGAATTCTAGAGAATGAATCAGGTGGCTTAGTAAAAACAGCATGTCCTATTTCTTTCAGATCATTGTTAAACTACAGAAGTATACCTGAACTGAAACAAATGGTAAATTAGATCTACATATATTATCTGAACAGACGTAGACATTACAAATCAGGCAAGACGATTAGAAATAGTTCGCGTATATACCTTCAAAATTTGGTCCGGTGGTGGCTGATGCATTTACAGGACTAGACGGTGGTGTCACGCAGACAGGCGATCGATTAGCTGCGGAGTCACGGCATCGCTTCGTCCCTAGTGCCTGAATTGCGATGATTAGCACCTGGTGGAGGAGACGAGAGAGCAAAACAGGCTGCAGGCACATCGTCACGGGAATCTCCTGTCGACGGCTCAACAGAGCGTCAGGTCGGAGCGGCGGCTGACTGCAATGCCCTATCTCGTAACTGAATCGAGGAGAACTGAAAATGCTGAGACCTCACATATCTGTCTAGGTGCAGTCGTGCGCCCAAGATAGGGTCTAGTGGGTCTAGTGCGCCAGTTACGCCGATAAATCAGTGTGCTCTCTCGGCTTGGCCCATGCCGGCAGCTCGATCTCTCGCTAATGGCCGAAAGCTAACGATGATTAGTGCCTTATATACTGCACATTAATACTGACCATTGCTGGGCGGGGGGGTCTAGCCCCTGCTCCCCCCCCCCCCTCCGCCCCTGATTTCGGCACATGTACGTGACTGTAGATACATACAAAAACAAGGTACAACACAACCTAGGCCATATGGGCCTGTACATGGCTATACGGACGGTGGACCTACACGAAAATTACGATCGTATCCCCACTTATAAACAGGTATGAGAAAATTTTCACCGTTATTATGTTTAACGCGTCCAGAATTTTTCCAGGAAAGGAGCACCGGAGCAGAAGTGCTTCTAGCCTCAATGCTGCGTCTTTAGCAGTTTTCTCACATCCTTGCAAAAGTGTTTGTTGCGACCGAATATGGATTCCTTGAAGATCAGCTCCCACCTCTTCACGGAATTCAGGATCAAGCTCCATCCCTATTTAGAATCAATCCATGTTAGACCATCAAAGATCATCCCATTTCTAATTTTCCATAAACTCCATAAAGCACAAGCACTAACTAAATTTAAACATGCTTGTATAGAGTTGGCATAAGATTTCAAAATCAAGCCCTGCGTTAACTTGAAAGTAGCAGCTTCTGACCAATTCTTTTTTTAGAAACACAATACAAACGTAGACGCTCACATACACGGCAACACGCGCATACATTCACCCCTATGAACGCACACACGTACACCCTACTCCTATGAGCACATCCGGAAGACTGAGCTGACGGATTAGATCTTGAAATTGACGAAGTCACTACATGCGTCTCGATGTCGACAGGAACATCGCCCACCCACTGAATGAATATTTCGTCTTTATGAAACACGCAGATGTCAAACCTGGGTTTGAACTCTGGTGACAATGCATTCAAAGAAAAGATGATGCACTGACTCATCTTATCGAAACAAAATTGCAATCTTCAGATTTAAGATGTTTTTTTCTTTAGATTCTATCTAGTCATTAGCATGTTTTGTGATAGAAGCCAGGAAAAATAGAATTCTTGGTGGTACATGGATCGTGTCATCTGCATACTCACAAGCTGATCCACTTTGGGTGTGATCCTGCAAGTGCAAGCTAACACCTTAGAGAAAATATTAATGATTCCATGAACAAGGTTTCTTGGGTGAAATTCTGCAATGTTTGTCACACTGTCTTTTTTTTTGCAATCCAGGTGATAAATGCCTGGTTGAGTAGATGGAAGCTGCGTCTATCATGCTTAGAGAGGTGCGTAATTACACGCAGACAATATAATCTTTGGAAGCACACCATCTGCGCTTTGTTTTTTTAATAGGGCAAAAAAGTTTTTGCCTTATATTGATAGAGGAGGAGCAAACATAGGTCTGGCTGACGCCAACAAGAAAAACAAAAGAAAGGGGATGGAAGAATCCTCAAAACTAAAGAAGAAAGGGTCAGCCCACGAGCTCCGCAAGGTTTTTAGCTTTGGCAAGAATTCAATCTCTTCCTTCCTCCCTAATCTTGTGCATGATGACTGAAGGCAAAGATGAGCTTTGTCACTGGGTAACATTCTACTGTGTCTCAAATCATATTAGCGTCGCCCTCTCGCAATGAGAGCAAGCACGGACGTTGCCGTGCAATCGTAGTTGAAGGGATGATATGCCTAGGATCAACGGGACCACAGCTCATATTTCTTCAGAAACCTTTGTATCAAGCTGAGGTGTTTTAGTCCTTTAGAGCTCACAGCTTATTGTGTGATAAAGAAATGCGGAATACGAGTAATGCTAATATTTAGCTATACCGTCCGTTGCATAAGGGAATTGTTGACTCATTACATGTTGGCAATACTCCTAGATAAGTTGCTTCGTTGTTTTTGTAAATCATCCCTGGTACTGGTACTAGCTCAATGACTAGCTCGTGAGGATAATATATGAGCTGCTGTCCCGTTGATCTGGGGTGGAGAGGCCGATCTGAGCGCGCACGCTGGAGCAGGAAGAAGGGGAATGGAGTAGGAGAAAGGAGCTGTAAGGTTGGGGACTGTTAGTCCTGAGCTCTGTCCATGGTGTAAAGAACGCGCGCACACCAGCATGGAACTCAACATTTTTATTCCCTCCCCTTGTTCCACAAGGATCCATGGAGTTTGCCGTCGCGACGCAGAGCACACGGCGGCAGGGCTACGGACAAGACGCTAACATCACGAAACTAAACAACAAACAGAGGAATTAAACACGAGTCGACAGATCACAGAGGAAGTCCTCGTCTCCTCGTCCAAAAGGCTGGCTCCTCTGTTTCACCAAGCCATCTTATTGATTGCTGACCCAAACACCATGGTGTCTGTCGTTCAGGCGTCCACGATGTCGCCGTTGTCTGCCGACGCGAGGACCATCTCCGGGTGCAGCGCCGGCGTCACGTTCTTGAGGGTTCCGTCGATGCCGTTCGGCCGGCCGAGCGCCTTGAGCGCCAGGTGCGCCGCCTTCTGGCCGGAGATCATCATGGCGCCGAACGTTGGGCCCTGCGGTGACCACCACGAGACAAAACAAATCTTCAGTCCAAGAACCAGTACCAGGAAGTCTCGTAAAAGAAGGGATCAAAAGTTACGGATTTCTCACCATTCTTGGGGCGCCGTCGATCTCGGCGACCTCCATGCCGGTGACGATCATGCCGGGGACGACCTCACGGGTCAGGCGCACGATTGCGTCCTCGGCCGTGTTCATGTCGAGCGCCTTCATCCCGGGCACCGTCTCGATCATGCCGATGTCCTGGAGCCGCTTGACTCCGGTGGCGCCGAACGGCCCGTCGTGGCCGCAGGAGCTCACCACCACCTTGGCCTCCATGACGTTGGGGTCCATGCAGGACTGTGTGTCGTGGTTCATCGACACGAGCGCCCAGTTGGTGACCACGCCGGCGACGCGGCTGTCCTTGACGATCAGGTCCTCGACGGCGACGGCGTTGAAGAGCTTCACGTTGGGCCGCGCCAGCAGGCGGCTCATGACGGTGGAGGTGAAGAGCGCGGCGTGCTTGATGACGACGTAGTCCTCCTGCTCGTCGTACTCGATGTTGAGCTCATCCAGGAAGAGGTGCGCCGGCTTGCGCACGACCATGGCGGAGAAGAGCTGGCCGCCGAGCCATGCGCCGCCGCCGGGGGAGACGGACTGCTCGATGATGGCGATGCTGATGGACGGGTCCTTGGAGAGCTCGTACGCGCAGGACAGCCCTGCGGAGCCGGCTCCGACGATGACGACGTCGGTGTCGGCGTAGGTGATCATGTCGGTCATGTACCTGCGGGTCATCTCGCGGGAGACGATGGATTCCTTGATGGGGCTGAACTTGAAGGCGTTGAGGTCATAGGGAGGGGTGGAGGAGGAGATGGAGTTGCAGATGGCGCCGGCACGCGGGACGGCGACGCAGGAAGGGGTGCGGGTGGCCGCCGGGAGGTGAGCACCGGCGAAGGAGGTCTTGAGGAGGCTGGAGGCGGTGGTGGCCATGGCTGCCATGAGGAAGTGGATTCTGTGCAATATCTAGAGAGGAATGGAAGCTGTGATGAGAGTGTTGAGGGGATAAGGCGCAGTGGCAGGGTATAAGAAGAGGAGGAAGGAGCAAATATCTGGAGATTGTGGGTACGTGCCGTCAGATCTGAGGATGTCAGCCTGCTTTGGATTCATTCGGGATATTTTGCCAAGCCTTTCGGATCCAAATGTTTCTGAAAAAAATAAGTGTGCAAATAATAGTTTTAGTTTCAGTTTCCAATTATAGTTTGCTTATTCCGATTTTAGTGGTGCTATGTATGGGCAGGGACATAATGGTCATTTCAGGGGAGCTAAAAAAAGGGCTTCAGATGGTGAATAAATGCCAAAATACACATTCACAAATAATTTTATTAGAGATAGCAAATATCAAAATGGAGTCATTGCTTTTCATGAAATTTCTAATGACATACCTCTAAAAAGGATGGAGATATGCCATTAAGGAGGCCATTAAAGTCTCCAGCTAGTAGTTGCTTGTAATATGTATACCACAGGCTAGCCATAATGCTAGTATCTTAGCTAGTATCATACACATTGATTCCACAAAAATGCAGATGTGGCAGCTAATTAAGGAGGAGAGAGAAAATTAGAGTAATATAGGTAGATACCGTATCATAGCGCATATTACGAGAAAAGTTTACATCAAATAAATCTTGTCATAAATTTGCATTGAGATTCTAAAAGCAATAAATATAATATAGCTATGATACTACTTCATGATACCACCCACTATAAAGATAGTATCATACACAAGTATTATATGCATGATACTACTACATGATACTCAGGCCCGGGCCGACGGGAGTGCGGCCCGTGCGGCCGCACAGGGCCCCAAATTTTTGGGGGCCCAATATTTTGAAATGGGCCTTCTTTATATATTATTAGATTCTCCTTCAGATAATGTTCGTTAAACGAGCACAGTCCAGTTGGTTTTGCGTATCAAGCCTGCTGCTTATCAACTTCGTGGTTGGGAGTTCGAATCCCGCTAGGACCGCTCCTTGTTAGTCTCTTTCGTTTTCTTTTTTTCTGTTCTAATTGATCCCTAAGATACAAACATTTGATTATTCATTTTAGTAGAACTAAAAATTAAAATCTGCATTTATAAATCATACTATATCTACCTTTGTAATAAATTTCTAGTACAATTCTTGAACATGTCAGAAACTTTGTACTGCAATATCTTGATCGACTTCTCATATTCAAATTAAATAATTAATTGTTTTGCAAATTACGACGGTTTTAGTTAATAAAGATTGAGATGAATTTAACATAGTGATATTGTATTCTTCTTGTGGGGATAGTTCTTATAATAGATTTATCTATGTACAAATACTTGCTAGGATAGCTTTACATGCATCAAAACAACTTGATTGAGGTAAATTTGATAGGACCCCATTTTAAGATAAGCTTTTCTTAAATTTTGATGTAAGTCTTTTTAGGACCATCAGTCAGGTTGAGTTTTTAAACGATATGTTTCCTTTTAATACTTTTTAAAGATAATCTTATCACGAGTTTAAAATTTACGGGCATCGAGAGTAGTTTTTCAGCTTAAACATCGAGAGTAGTCTTATAATTTTTTGTTATATTTTTCTAGTTAGATAGGGCCCCATTTTATACTTTCGCACATGGGCCCGAATTTTGCCCGCCCGGCCCTGATGATACTTAGCACTGTAGCCAGCCTAATTGAGTCGGAGGTATTCATTTAAGGAGGTAGTTAAAGTTTCCAGCTAGTAGTTGCTTGTAATATGTATGTCACCCTATTGAGATTCGCTGATTTTTTCTTGACTAATTTTTGTGTCACTGACACGTGGAACCTACATCTAATGGGGTCTACCTGTCAGTAACGCAAAGTCAGGTGACTTTGAGTCCCACAAAGTCACCTAATCCTTGCCTTGCACAACCACACCGTGGCACGATTGTCCACTCTTTAATTCACCATTGTTTCTTTTGAGCCAGTGAATGTAGATCGAATGGTGGATGGATCCTCTTGTTTTCACCCATCTTCCTCCACCGAGTCATTAGTTGCTCGTAGAAGTGTAAGTCTAAGCGGTGACCTTGCAAACAAAGTGAGTAGGGATGTGGAGAGGATGCAATAACACTAGATTGTTTTTCTTAGATAATTGTAGTTGTTTCTTAGAGATATGTTGCCAGACATCTTAAATTTGATATCTATACTCCGATTGCTACAACATGGAAATATTTTGATTACACTTCTCATTAGTTTCAATTTCATAATATATTTGTACAACATACTCACATGAAAGTATTACGTATAATGGAAGTTGTGTTGCTATGTTTCCCATCTAACCAATGAAATACGGGCCTTCTTTGGATTCTAGGAATTTCATGTTTTTTCATAGGATTAAATTCTTAGAATTTTTTTTGTATGGACTGTTTTTGGATCAAACAAATGCTGCTAGCCGAAGTCCTATAGATTTGATTCCCGTGCCCCAATTCCATAGGAAGTTGAACTTCCACTTCAACCTCTTTTTAAGACTCGGCCTCTTTTCCAATGTTCAAATCAGAAGAATATTTCCTATAATTTTCTAAAAGAAATAAAGATTGAAAATCATAAAAAGGTCATTTGTTCTACTTGGCATGTAACTCCACTGGAATGTTTTCCTTAGATCGGTCCTCTTGGAAAAAATTGCGTCCATGAAATTCATGGCATGCACTCAATGCCATAGAAAGTTCATGGTTTTTCCCTGAAGGGAAACAGGAAACAAAACTGCTTCCATTACCGATTCTTAAATTATTTATGTTGTTTCATGTGTTTCATAATCATTTGTTTTGCACTAGCAAATCTATCAAATTACTATGTTTTCCTATTCATATGTTTCACAATCATGAGTTCCAGTTAGATCCTTACCTGGATCTTTATGTGATAAGATAGTTTATGTTGAAATAAAAATTATCTGGGATTAAAAATAAAAGCCTGAAGAAAGGTGGAGATAATATAAAATATTTAATGTGAGATGTTCTCCGTACTGGACGCCAACATTACTCATGTTGACCACGAACGGAGAATAGCGGTGCATCTGTATATAACATGTAAAAGGGAACAATTCTTATCATTACAAATTTTGTCATTTCTGCATAGCCATAGCGACCATATAACAACAAGCGCTCCCACCCTAATAAGCGTTCTAAACCTGTGATCAATACTATGAAGCCAATACCAAAGATATTTGCTACTCTAGTCAAGGGATACAGATCCGAAGCTAATTGGATGCATGACCATAGAGATCTGGCAAAGCGGCACTAGAAGAACAAGTGGTTAATCCTCTCATTGTGATGACATAATACACACTGAGTACTCCCAAGCGAATTTCGTTTCACAAGATTATATTTGGTTAGGATTACCCCTCGACGTAAATATCAGCCAATTTTTTAATTTGTAGCGGTATTTTCATCTTCCAGATCTTCTTGTTCTTATCAACTGGTATATCAGATTGGATAATTGCATTGTATAACAAACTTACTGTAAACTTTCCATTGGATTGTAAGTTCCAACAAAATTCATCCGACCCCGTAGACAAATGAATGGATTCCAAACGAAGAAGTAAGACGTTCTCGCATGAAGCCTATGGCCGTATAAGTCTCGTCTAAACATCATTGACGGATGTGAGGACGCCATTACTAAAACAATGGTATCACTTTTGCAAAGAACAATGTTATATAACGCCGGATATTGTTCAGAGAGAGGTCTATTCCCTAACAAGGAGTCCTCCCAGAACCGTATCTGCGATCCATCCTTAATGGGAAAAAGTACCATATTTGAAGAAAAACTTCTTCGTTGCCATTAGGCCGGCCCAGAAGGGTGAGTCCCCAGATTTCCAAATGATTTGGGATAACGCTTTCTCGCCAATGTACTTTCTCTTAACGAGGGTCTTCCATACACCATCCTCAGTAAGAAAGTTGAAAATACACTTTCCAAGTAAGGCCGAGTTTTTGACTTTAAGGTCATGAACACCAAACCCCCCATATCCTTGGGACGGCATACAACATTCCAGTTAACCAGTCGATATTCCTTTTTCTCTCTATCCCCTTGCCAAAAAATCTTGATCGATAATAATCGAGCTTGTATAGAACACATTTCGGCAAAAGGAAGAAGGATAGCATATACAGTCTTCCTCATAGGGATAACGCTTTACCTGTCCAACTACTAAGACGCTACTGAAGTCTCTCCTCCACTAGTTTCCACTCAACAATTGTTAATCTCCAATAATGAATCGGGATCCCAAATAGTTGACAGGAAACTGGCCTTGCCCACAACCAAATAGCTCCGTGTAAGTGGCAACCAAATCCTGGGCTCCACCGAAGCAGAACAATTCACTTTTATGGAAATTAATTTTAAGGCCCGATAATTGCTCAAAAGCAGCCAAGATTAGCTTTAGATTCTGAGCTTTATGGAGGTCGTGTTCCATAAATAAAATTGTATCATCAGCGTATTGAAGGATTGATAAGCTCCCATCAACTAGATGAGGAATCACCCCTTCAATAAGACCATCAGACTTAGCATATTTGATCAAGATAGCGAGCATATTAGCCACAATGTTGAACAAAAGAGGTGATAGAGGATCCCCTTGGCGTAAACCTTTTCTAGTTTGGAAGAAATGTCCTGTGTCATCATTAACACGGATCGAAACACTTCCTCCAGACATGAAATCATTGATCAAAGCACGCCACTCTGGTTAAAAACCTTTCATACTGAGTGTCTGATGGAGAAAGGACCACTTTACTTTATCGTAGGCCTTCTCGAAATCTAGCTTTAAAACAACCCCATTCATCTTGTTGCTATGCAGCTCATGCAACCTTCCATGTAGGACCACTACCTATTCTAGGATATTACGTTCTTGCATAAATGCAGTCTGCGACGACCTCACCACATGATCAGCCACTGAATTTAGTCTAACGGCGGCCACTTTCGTGAAAATCTTGAAACTTACATTTAAGAGACAGATCGGTCTATACTGCTGAATCCGTTTTGCCTCCATAACCTTAGGTAACAAGATGACCTCACCGAAAATTAGACGAAATAGCTCCAACTGTCTAGCGTGTAAAACGCTAAACATTTGTAGCAGGTCTATTTTAAAGGTGTCCCAAAAACTCTGATAAAACTCAGCAATGAAATCATCTGGACATGGGGCTTTATTATGTTCCATTTGATAAATAGCTTTATTAACTTCATCCTCAGAATAAGGAGCCGTTAATAGAGCATTCTCTTCCGGAGATACTTGGGGTATGTCATCTACTTGGGATTCATCCAGAGAGAAAGAACTCTCCTCCGGTGGACCAAATAGCCATTTATACTAATTAGTAATGTAAGATTTGAGTTGATCATGGCCTTCAATTGACCCCTCATTCTGTACTAAGGTTCAATACGCTTTTTCGTGTGACGGCCATTGGCAATCCCATGAAAATATCTAGTATTCGAATCTCCTTCTAGAATGAATTGAGCCTTTAAAACAAGGTACCATTTCAACTCCTCTTCCCGAAGAAGACCTGCTAATTGAGCATTAGATTGGCTTTTTAAATCCACTTCCATGCTCGTTAGTGGTCGAACTTCAACGTACGCCCCAGGTGACAAGGGATTAACTTATCAATGCCTATGGATTGTAGGCTAGGGTTTAGTTAGAAGTAGAGGGCAAGTAGATCTCGAAGGTTTCAGCCGAAAAGTACTCGACGAATATGAAAACTAGGGTTTGCAGACAATGATTCGATGATCTCTTCGTCCCTCGACTCCCCCTTTATATAAGAGGTGGAGCCGAGGGTTTCGTTTTGTACAAGTTACAGAGTCGGGACGGTTTCTAACTCATCCCGCCGGATTACAAATAACACTTCCTATTACAACTCTATCTTTTCCTTTAACACATCTTGGGCTTCCGAATCTTCTTATTCTTCGGGTAGTGGGCCTTCAATAAACCCCGGGTACTATATTCGGCATGCCCATTTGGGATGCCTATGTCAGTAGCCCCCGAGATTTTGCTTGAATCATAGAGTCAAGGAAAATCTCTACTGTTTATTTTTACTCGAAAGCTCTAACTTTCATACTTCTTCTCATAAAATTCTATATTGTACAGGGATATTGGTAGTTGGGGCTAGTTCATCTGACGGATCAGGTACTAGTTAACTGCTCTAGTGGCAATCCGCAAAAACCTACTTCAAAATCACGTCCCCGGACATGATCTCGGGATACTTGGTGTAAACTTCGACGGGTGCCGCTTAAGGTCTTACCATTCCGTCGAGTCCCGATCAAATTTATCGAGTACCTAACGCGTCCGTTAGGATTTTTCTTCGTATCCGTTGATACGGATAAAAGTAGCAGAGCGCGGTCTTCGGCGATGCCACGCCCAGCGAGAATAGATCCGGGGTCTTACCTTCGCAAATTTGCGGCATTCAGAAATTGATCGCAACTTTGGCGTTCCGAGAATATATTGTCGAGTGCTTTTCCGGCTGTTGGAATGGCACATTTTATCGAGTCAAATATGACTTATATTGCTCTCCCGATGGGAGTATATGTAGAGTTAATTATAACTCGAAATATACTCTCTTGTCGTTCTATTTTTCCTTTGTTAATTTCATCGGGCACGCGAACGGCGTTCCCGATGGGAGTAGCCCCCGAGGCTACAGCCAAGAACTTGTGCTTGGTTGTAGGCTCAACATTTTAGTCCACCTTGTCGCTATATTGCCATTATCTCCCGATATTCTTTCCCTTCTCTCTTTTTTTTTTTTTTTTTTTTTTTTTTTTTATCTATCGGGTGCGCGAACAGCGCTCCCGATGGGAGTAGCCCCCGAGGCTACAACCAAGAACTTGTGCTTGGTTGTAGGCTCCCACAATTTCTATATTTGCCATAGTCGAAACTTTACTTTTTTCGAAGTAGCCCCCGAGCATTTGGGCAAAAACTTGTTTCTGACCAAAAGCTCCCGAAGTATGCAAATAACTCATCCTGTCGCCATTTTCTTTTATTTTTCTTGTCGACACATTTTCCCTTGGCAAATTTTCTTCAACTCTATCAATGGTCGAGACTTTTCTGTTTTGTGGGTCCATCGTTTCCACCACGTTGACACGTCGTGTAAGTGGGGGACACACGTTCTCCGCTTTTTCTGGCGCACGTACGGTAACGCCTATCTCAGTAAAAATACTTTTTTGCCCTTGTATCTAGAAGATCTATGCTCACCACACGATTTCCTCATCCAACGGCACAGCGCTTCACTCAATTCTTATATAAACCTGTCTTCAACCTCCGTTCATCCCCTCGCTTGCGCCGCTCACCTGTTCCTCTTCGCAAAACTTTCCCTGCGCCCAACTCTCTCTGATTTCCCGCACTCGCATACATTGCTCTACCCATTGCCGTTGATGCCACCACGAGCGCGCCGACTCGCCACGGCACTCCGGAATCCGCGATGGCTGCCGAAGATCTTGAGTGGGAGAGATCTAAAATCTCCAATCAAGACGTCAACTTCGATGAAAAGGCTTGGCCTTATGAAGAAGGAAGACGCCATCCGCTTTCCCGGCGAAGAAAGCTATCCCAACCCTCCAATGGAGTATCGGGTTAGTTTTGTTGATCATCTCATCCGTGGCCTCTCTCCCCCAATCCATGATTTCCTCCGCGGTCTTCTCTTTGTTTACGAGATTCGGTTGCACCGGTCGACTCCCAACTCGATCCTTCATATTTCTATTTTTATCACTCTTTGTGAGTGCTTCCTTGGAGTCGCTCCCAATTGGGCTCTTTGGAAGCGCATTTTCTGCCTTCGCCGCAATGGCGCGCACAACGCCACCTACAACATAGGTGGCGTAGTTATCTGTGTCCGAACCGATGTCGATTATTTCGACGTCAAATTTCCCGACTCTGTCCAAGGATGGCGCAAGAGGTGGCTCTATATACACGAAGAGAGCGCCAATTCCGTGGAACACAACATAGTTCCCTTCGACGGAAACGCGAAGATTCAACGCCGCTACTCCCGGGACGCCGAAGCTTCCGAAGAAGAGAAAAGGCGACGAAGCTCTTATGTCGCGTATTCATCAACTTCAAAATACTCGAGGCAAAGAGTTATCCGGTGTCCAAATCACTGCCTATTTCCTTAGGATTAGAGTGCAGCCTCTTCAGGCTCGCAAAAATCCCCTTTGGACGTACTCTGGTGCCAATGACGCCAATAGGCTCTCCAATGATCTTTACGTGAAGGACTTGGAGAAGCTTATTCGAAGAATTACCTCGCTAAGTAAGAAGGATCCTATTCCTTCCTCTTGTCGCGTGGAACCCTACAGCTCCACCAATCCTCTCCCCGAGGTATTTTGTCTTCTCGAATTTATCTTGTTGTGAATTTTCCTTGCATCTCATTGCATTGATATCTCTCTATTTTTCCCTTTGTCGCTTTTTTTGTGTAGAATCACCCTACTATGACTTCCCTTCCTCCTCTTCCTGAGGATGGAGAAGTCGAAGAAATGGGCATTATTACTGACGACAATCAAGAAGCTCCGTCCTTTGTGAATGATCCCGTGGATTCTCGAAAGTCTGCGGGATCTTCCGAGGACACCACGTCAGTCCAATCTCCTCCTCCCGCTGTTTCCCCAGAAAGGAAAAGGAAGAGGAACGATGTCGAAGATTCCGGCACTTCCCAAGCCGAAGAAGTTGTTCCTTCTCCTCCGAAGGCAACTTATGATCCTTATTTTGCATCCCTCGTCAGCTCGTAAGTTCCTCGGCTTCCTCTTTATTTCTGTAATCGAAGTTTTTCCTTGTCTTGCTTTTTATACTATTGCTCCTTACTTGCAGTGATGACGAGGAAGAAGTACCAACTCATGACGTAGCTCCTCGGACGAGCACGTCACATACTTTAGTTATTTCAGAGAAACCTGTTGAAGGAGAAGAATCGTCGCCTCCTCAACAGGATGTTGATATACCTACTCTTCCTTCAAGCCCCCTTGTTCCTTCGCCAAAAAGGGCAAGGGTTGAAATGATCGTTGAGCCTCCTCCTCAAGTGAGCAGCTCTTCGTCGCAGCTTTTGGATGATGTAAGTTTGTCGATGTCTATATTTCTTCTATTTTGCTTTTGTGGATCCTTACTTTTTGTAATGCCGAAGTTTTCCCCTTCTTTTCTTCTTCTTTGACAGCCTATGATCAAGGATCTTATCCGCATCGGGTCCCAATTTATTGGGTACCGCGAGTATGCCAGCAGATCCGAAGGTAACAACTTTTATACTTGCTGTTTTTCCTTGATTTTTACTCCTGCTGCCTGTCGCTATTTTTGATCTTTCTTCTCTTTCTTTTCCACATCTCGACAGAAAAACTTGCAGAGGCTAACAAACGTGCCGAGACACTTGCTCGAAAACTCGAGCAAAGTGAAACGGCTCGCAAGAAAGCTGAACTTGCCGCTAGCAAAGCTAGAGCTGAAGCTGATGATGCCAAAGCAAAGGCCGCTAATGTCGAAGAATTGCAGCAAAGGCTCAAAGATGCTGAATCTGCCTTACACGAGCAAAAATGCTGCACGAGCTGCACGTGAGCAAGGGATCATCAAGCGTTTGAAGTCGCAAAGTCGACGTACGCTGAGTAATATCCTCAATTTCTTCTGTTTTGTTGCATTTCCTGTATCTTGATTCTCGACTAATGTTTTGTCTCACGTGGCAGCCCAAACAGATCAGGATTTTGATCTGGAGAATCCCGTCAATGACCCTCTCCTTGACGCACTCTCTCTTTTGGAATTGCATGGACGCGAAATTCGTGAAGGCGTGGCCAATGCCAGTGCGGGTTTGTCGGCGTTGTTCCCCTACTTCTTCCCGAAGAAAGAGGAACCTTCGACTTTCCTTGACCTTGCCAAGCTTTTCAATTCATCGGAAGATCTTGGGCCGAAGATGCGCCATGAGAATATGAAGGTGGTCGTTGAAAATCTTGTTGCTACGGTTGCTGACGGCCAACGGACTCTAGACTTGGATGAAGGTTGGCGACAACGATCGGATAGAACGGTCGAGATGGAAGTCAGCGATTAAGGCGGCCAAGCCCAATACGAAGAAAATCTTGGCGTATCTCGGGATCAAGCCAACTTCGACTCCTAGCTCCTCGAGGCCGGAGGTCTAGTTGCATGCCTCCTTGTTTCCTTTTCTGTTTCTTTTGCTCTTGTCGCCATTTTAGCCTTGGCGACAATTACTCACTTAGTCCTCCTGGAGAACTTTCTTTTGTAATACCGATGTAAATATTCTAGCAAGTAATGAAATTTCCCTTCGTGCTTTTCATTGATCCCGGGCCTTTCTTTTCCAGTTAATATTTGATAACTACTCGACTCCTCCTTGTTCTGCCGCTGCTTCACCTGCATCTTCCTTCTCGAAGAAAATACTAGTCGACCACTGGTCTCCTCGAGAGTTCATCAAGCGAGACATTTGTCGGAAGATTTACAAGAACTTCGACAACAACTTCGAGTCTATGAAGAAACAAACTTTGGCCATGATGGAACAATCTCGAAAAGCCTGCGAAGGAGAAAAACTTGCTCTTCATCAAACCGAAGAAGCCGTGGCTGCTAGGGATCTTCTGTATCTTGGAAGCGAAGGGAGCCACAACCCGAGAAAATAGTATGCTTGAGCTAATGCTAGAAGCTAGCACGGATATGTTAGGTACGTTTTTGCTTTCTTTTGATGCCTCTTCTTTATCTTCTTGTGCCTTTCTTCCAATTTCTTGCCACTGTCGCTTTTAACGGGCTCGAGTTCTTGATTCTGCTGCTCGAAGATCGGAGAGTGAATGAGAGGACAAATCTTCTTGTTAATCTCTCCCTTAATCATGGGTGTTTGTTACGGGCCACTCTGAGCAGACCCAACAAATTGTTAGGTTCCAAGATTGTGCTTGCCGGGTGCGCGATTTTCTCAGCTTTTGCACGTCGACATTGACCCTTGTCTATAGGAATCTGTTTCGAGAAACGAGGTTCCAAAAACTCTTCCCGAATTATTGGAGGTATTCAGAGATGCTCCTCGCATCCATAACTTTGTGCGGGCTCAACTCACTGCTGGAGCTAGATTTGCCATGATTATGATAAACATTTGTTATCCAAAGTTGGACCTGACGAAGATTGTTGCTGGTTGCCTGGCCAAGAAAACGCGTCGGAAAAATGATATTGACTCAATCGATGCCATGGTAGCTCCTGTGGCTGAGTCAATGATAGATGAACTTCTTCGGATGGACTCCGAGTTCTTTACCAAGGGTTCTTATGCTGAACATAAAACAACCGGGGGTTTGTCGGTAGATACTATCTTGGGATTTAATTGACTTGTATCATGTTAGAAACCTTGTATCTCATATTTACTGAAGGAACTTATTGTATGTTGCTTGAGGTCCTCTATGTTGTTGAAGCCCCCGAGCCTAACTTGGCGAAGATTGCACTATTTTTCCTTCCTTGAAGTCTATTTTTTCTGCTGGAATAAGACATCTTTGTTTGTCCTTTGGGTAGATTGCCCATTTTTGAGTGTCTTTGATGTCGAAGTTCTATGTTTGTATGGCGAGGTTTTTAAACCAAGGCACATGTTTTTTGATGTGTACACTGTGTATGTATGATTCTTTGTCTCCCGATTTTTTTTATATTTGGCGAGGTATTAATGTACCAAGGCGAAATATTGCAGTGAATCTATATTGTATGTATTTTGAGACTTGGGCGTTTGAGCCCCCGAGCGTGTCGAAAAATAAGAAGTATATCTCCACTATCTTTATTATGTTGTAGCACCACGAGCCCGCCTCATTAAAAACCTTTCCCGGCCCCACTCGGTGCCCCGAAAAAGGAAAAGAGTGCGTCTGAAAACTCGTGGGCGTTTCAGTACATTGAAGTTTTACAAGGACTATATTTCGACTCTAGGCGTAGAACCGCCTAAGTTGCGCCACGTTCCGGGGGTTTGGCTCCTCCACCCCTGTCTTCTTGTCTTTTATCCTGTATGCTCCTCCTCCGATTACTTCAGTGACGATGTAGGGACCAAGCCATGGTGACTCGAGTTTTTCATGACTTTTTTGCGTGAGCCGAAGAACTAAGTCCCCCACTTGAAAAGATCTTGGCCGCAAACGTCGATTGTGATAATTTTTCAAGTCCTGTTGATATTTGGTGACCCTTGATAATACTTCGTCTCGAGCTTCGTCAAGTGCATCTACATCGTCTTCCAATGCTGTTTTTGACGCTTCTTCATCGTATCTTTGTGACTCTAGGGAGTCGTGCTCTATTTCTATTGGAAGTACGCTTCCGCGCCATGGACTAGAAAAACGGGGTTTCTTGTGTCGCCGTGTTTGGTGTTGTTCGGATGCTCCACGACACACTTGGTAGTTCATCGGGCCGGGTATGTCGAGCTTTTTCCAAAGGCCCCAACAGACGTTTCTTGATGCCATTGCAGATGATGCCATTGGCTTTCTCGACTTGCCCATTGGTTTGAGGATGTGCAACTGACGCAAAGTTCAGCTTGATACCCACCTCTTTGCAATAGTCTTTGAATTCATTGGATGTAAAGTTGCTGCCGTTGTCTGTGACGATGCTGTGGGGCACTCCAAATCTGAAGACGAGGCCTTGTATGAATTTTACTGCAGATGCTCCGTCTGGTGAATTTATCGGCTTCGCTTCTATCCACTTTGTAAATTTGTCGACAGCTACTAGCATGTATTCCTTTCCTCCTGGCCACGATTTGTGTAACTTGCGCACCATATCGAGTCCCCATTGTGCAAAGGGCCACGACAAAGGTATTGGTGCTAACTCTGCTGCTGGAGAGTGAGGTTTTGCGGCAAACCTTTGACACGCGTCGCAAGTTCGTACTATGTCCTTAGCGTCCTCAATTGCTATTAACCAGTAGAATCCTGCCCGAAAAACCTTGGCTGTGATAGCTCGACTACTTGCGTGGTGGCCACATATTCCTTCGTGTACATCCTTTAGAATTATTCTTCCTTCTTCAGGTGTGACGCACCTTTGCAAGACGCCTGAAATACTTCGCTTATATAATTCCCCCTTAACCACTGTGAAAGCTTTGGAGCGTCGAATTACTCGCCTTGCCTCGGCTCGGATCGTCGGGTATTTCTTTCACGAGTATATATGATATGTATGGCTGCATCCATGGTATCTGTATTACCATGACCAGGTCTTGCTCTTCTTCTTCTTCTTCTTCTTCTTGCTTTTCCTTGGTAGCCCCCGAGGGTTTCTTCTCCTTCTTTTTTGACTTTGTCGACTCAGTGGATCTCTCTGTTATCTCTTCCCAAAATACACCTGGTGGGACTGCAAGACCACTGCGACCCGATGTTTGCCGAACGTCGGCTTCGTCGTTGCTCAATCTACTAATATGATTTACTTCGCATCCATCGAACAACTTCTCGAGCTCATTGTACACCTCCTTGTATGCCATCATGCTATCGTTGACTGCGTCACATTGGTTCATAACTTGCTGAGCTACCAAGCTGTGAATCGCCAAAGATTTTTAATCGAGTTGCTCCACGAGGCTTTCGCCATCTTCATCCCGTGTATGAGAGCCTCATATTACTGCTTCATTGTTGGATGCGTTTGGGAATGTCATCCGAAGGATGTACTTCAACTTGTCGCCTTCGGGTGATATGAGTACTACTCCTGCGCCGGCCCCTTCTAGTCTCTTGGACCCATCAAAGTTCATAGTCCGGGTTCTCGATAAATGCGGGGGTCCTGTATTTTGCAACTCCATCCACTCTGCGATGAAGTCCGGTAGTATTTGCGACTTTATTGCTTTTCTTTTTCATACGTGATGTCCCGAGGGAAAGTTCTATTCCCCAAAGGGAGACACGACCCGTAGCTTACGGGTTGTTCGGTATATTTGACAAAGGAGCTTCATTGACCACTATGATCGGGTGTGCCGAAAAATAGTGGCGCAATTTTCGTGCTTTGTCGTGAACACTCCATATGCTAGCTTTTGGTGCGAGGGTACCTTTGTTTTGAGGGCGACAAGACTTCGCTCACGAAGTATGCTGGCCGCTGCACTCCATGGATTTTCCCTTCTTCTTCTCTTTCGACGACTAACACCGTGCTAACCACTTGGGGTGTGGCTGCAATATACAACGGGAGAGGTTCCTTTTCCTTTGGAGCCACCGGGATTGGTGGTGTCGAGATTTTTCTCTTCGGATCCTCGAAAGCTCTATCGGCTTCTTCGTTCCACTTGGAATTTATCTCCTTGTTTTATCGGCGCATAAAATGGTAACGCTTTTTCTCCTAACCTCGGCGACGAATCTGCTCAAAGCTGCGACTCGCCCGGTTAGTCTGCTTGTATTTCTTTCAACTTCGTTGGCTTCCTCATTGTTACTATGGCTTGTATTTTGTCGGGATTTGCTTCAATTCCTCTTGCTGAAACTAGAAACCCCAGAAGTTCTCCTGCTGGGACGCCAAAAGAACACTTCGTCGGGTTCAGCTTGAGGCAGAATTTGTCGAGGTTGTCAAAAGTTTCTTTGAGATCCTCGATCAACGTTGCCCCCTTTTTTGATGTTATAACGACATCATCGATGTATACTTGCACGTTCTTCCCGATCTGTGTTGCTAAACACTTCTGCATCATCCTCTGATATGTTGCTCCCGCATTTTTTAGACCAAAGGGCATTGTCTTGTAGCAAAACACGCCGTAAGGTGTAATAAACGCTGTCTTGGCTTCATCATCTTCTTTTAATCTGATCTGGTTATAACCAGAGTATGCATCCAAAAAGGAAAGACGTTCACAGCCTGCCGTGGAGTCGATGATTTGATCGATCCTTGGGAGGGGAAAGTGATCCTTAGGGCAATGTTTGTTGAGACACGTAAAGTCGACGCACATGCGAAGGACTGTCGTGTTTTTCTTCGGCACCATCAACTGGGTTAGCTACCCATGTGGCTTCGTAGATATCTCTACGATAAAACCAGCTTCCTCTAGTCGATTTATTTCGATAGCATGGATTTGCGGTTTGGTTCCGAAAAACGCCGCAAAGGTTGTTTGATTGGTTTCGTTGTTGGATCCAAATTTAGGTGGTGCTCGGCAAGTTCCACAGGTACTCCTGGCATGTCAGCTGGACACCATGCGAAGATTTTCCAGTTCTCACGGAGGAACTCGACGAGCGCGCTTTCCTATGCGATATCCATGTTGTTTGCAATGGATGTCGTCTTTTTTGGATCTATCGGGTGAATCTGCACCTCCTTAGAATTTTTCTCTGTGTTGAAAGTTGATTCTTTGTTTGGCCTTCCAACGTCTGGCAGTACGTCGTAATCAGTCATGCTTTTCGACGCCGGGTATTCAGCTTGCATCCCGAAGGTTTCTGATAACCGATGGAAATCCTTGTCGCACTTATCAGCTAAGGCGAAACTCCCTTTGACCGTGATTGGTCCCTTGGGTCCAGGCAATCTCCATAACAGGTATGTATAGTGTGGTACTGCCATAAATCTAGCATATGCTGGTCGTCCCAACAAGGCGTGGTATTGCGATGGAAAATCCACGACTTCAAACTCCAATTTCTCGATTCTATAATTTTCTCGGGTTCCAAACTGAACGTCGAGGTTGATCTTTCCCAATGGGTAACTTGGTTTTTCTGGTGTGATGCCGTGGAACCTTGTGTCTGTTGGCTTCGGGTTTGCTAAGGATATGTTCATCTTCCTCAATGTATCTGCATACATAAGGTTTAAGCTGCTGCCACCATCTATGAATACTCGAGAAACATCAAAGCCCGCAATAGCTGGCTGGCGAGAATAAGTGCTGGCCGCCACTGGTCGAGGAACTTGCTGCGGATGATCTGCTATTGTGAAGCCGATATCTTGTCACGACCAATTAAGGTACTCAAGCTGTTGGTGGAGGCATTTTCTCTGCCATAAACACCTGTCGTGAGATTACTTTTTGAGCTCTATTGGATGGCCTTCCCTTCGAATCATCGACACTGCTCCGTTGGAGTTAGGATCAACATAGGGTGGTGGTGCGAGGTGCTGCCGCTATTCGAGCTGGTGTCGATTGTCCTCCGTAATCGCGGGAGGTGGCGGTAGATGAACTTCGCTCCTAGGCTCCCGAGGGTTTCTCTGTGCTGCTCGAGCGTGAGCATTTTACGCACATCCGAACATTGCTTGGAAATTTCGACGGTCTTTCGCAGGTGCCACTGACTGTCTTTTCCCGTTCTCTGTCGAGGAAGAAATGCATTTGGCACGGTCCGTTCAGCATTTCTTCGGGGGACACGAAAGGTCTTGGAAACCTCGGCCCACTATTTTGTCTATTGCGGGAGTCGTCTCTATTGTCGCTTCTCTGCTCATTGCTTCTCTGATAGTCGTCTCTGTTGCTTCCTCCTGTATTTGCCCGAAATCCTGCCGAAATTTGCCCTGGGGCGTCATAATTCGGATACTGCCGAGGAAATCGTCGCCTCGACTGATAATTTCGACCACGGTCCTCTTACGGCGACTGTGTCGTTTATTGTGGACAGCGTCTTCTCCGTCTGCCCATCTATTTGCTATCTCCATCAACGCGGATCTTGTTTTTGGATTGGTCCTTCCCAAGTCCTCGACGAAATCTCCACGCTCGATTCCTGCGACAAACGCATCTATTGCTCTTTCGTCGGATATATTTTACTGCCGAGTTTTTTATGATGTTCCACCTTTGGATGTATTTTCTCATTGACTCATCGGCTTTTGTCGACACGCCCTCAGCTCTTCTAACGACGCGAGGCTTCTTGCATGTGGACCCGAAGTTCTTGACGAATACGTCCTCGAAACTTTCCCAGCTGTCGATGGATCCTGGCGGAAGTTTTTTGATCCAAGATCATGCGGCTCCACTTAAGTGCACCTGCATACTTTGCATCGATGTTGCTCTAGTTCCTCCAGTTAGCTTCACTGTCTCGAGGTAATCAATTAACCAATCTTCGGGATCTTGCAGGCCGTCGAACTTTTTGAAGTGATCGGGTAACTTGAATCCTGAGGGGACTCGAGTTTTTCGGACTCTTCTCGTGAAGCACGGTAGACCGCACATATCCTCGTCATTAAGCTCCGGGGACTGCCGATGATCTCTTACGCTTTGCCTCGCTCTATCGACCCTTGCTTGTGCTCCTGTATCTCTTGCTCTACTTGGTCCTTCCGGAGCTGCCGCCGTTGCTTCTTGCCGGGTCGTGGACTATTTTGCCTTGCCGCTTCTTCGGGAGGCGTTGCTACGAGCATTTGTCCCCATAGCTCCAACCCCTGCTAACGCCATATTGTATAATGTTTCCCTTGGATCTCCCGGGGGTGGTGCGGATGCAAGGATGTAAGCTTGTGTCGCCATATACCCAGCTTACGGTGTCTTAGGGATAATATTTCCTCTTGTATCTATCGTCATAAAAGACATGTCGAGGTTTTGAATCAAGTGCTCTCTTTACGCTTCGGGTATGTGTTGTAACCTTGATCTTCCTCTCGTTCCGAGCCTCCCTGTGGCTATCACCCGAAACTCTAGATTGTCCACTTAGATCTGCCCTTCTCTGCTGGATGCGAAAGCTGCCTCCTTTCTCCTGTTCAACTCAGCTGTCTGTTTTTCTATTTCTCGGGCAGTTCGTGCGAGCATATATTGATAAGCTTGCAGTTCTTGAGCTGTAGCTGTCGTCGTCATTGGTTCCGAACCATCTATGGCTTTTGCCGCTCTATCCCAGGCTGCCTGTGGAAGTTGAACTCTGACGCGTGGTGTGGGCCCGACATATTTAGTGCCCATACCTCTCCTTAGATCTGAGGGATCGACAAAAGGATTTCCCAACTCGTCGAAAGCCTCCGATGTTTCCTCTTGATTTTCTATAGCATAAATCTGATGATATTTTGTACTCAGATCTATGTTGGGTTTGGTGACATCATTATTGAGATTGATGAAGTCCTTGCCCACTGTGAGAGATTTGTCGATGAAGTCGTAACTGTCGACATCGCTTGAGTCATCGCTTATATATGAGTCCGCAGATGACTCAAACGATGCGTTGTCGAAGATCTTGGCGAGTTTCTCTCTTGCTCGATGCTGACGTAACGTGTTGCCGAAGTTTCTTCTTCGACTCGGTTGACGATGCATAGCTTGAAAAATCAGAATCGACCGCCGACGATCCCGACGAAATCGGAATTTCGACACGATACGATCCTTCCTTCTCGACGCGAAAGTGGAATCTTCCGAACGTCATCTCCAAGGGCTCCGCCAGATACGCATATGCATCCAAACGGGAGGGTGGGTGAGGAATAAAATCAACAAGACCAGCAGCGATCTGTTTACCTCGATCCATAGTGTTGCTTCCGGTTGACGATGTCGAAGATCTTGAACGTGCCATCGAGATCAGATCCTTACGCCTCTAATTCCCACAGACGGCGCCAATTGACAAGGGATTAACTTATCAATGCCTATGGATTGTAGGCTAGGGTTTAGTTAGAAGTAGAGGGCAAGTAGATCTCGAAGGTTTCAGTCGAAAAGTACTCGACGAATATGAAAACTAGGGTTTGCGAGACAATGATTCGATGATCTCTTCGTCCCTCGACTCCCCCTTTATATAAGAGGTGGAGCCGAGGGTTTCGTTTTGTACAAGTTACGGAGTCCGGGACGGTTTCTAACTCATCCCGCCGGATTACAAATAACACTTCCTATTACAACTCTATCTTTTCCTTTAACACATCTTGGGCTTCCGAATCTTCTTATTCTTCGGGTAGTGGGCCTTCAATAAACCCCGGGTACTATATTCGGCATGCCCATTTGGGATGCCTATGTCACCCAGCTCATCAATTATGGTGGATAAGCGTAGCTTCTCTGTTTTGAGAATACCAACTATATGACTGGCCCATCCAAAAAGGTGTTTGCGTAGAGCATGCATCTTATGATTCCACCTTAATATCAGGGTGTTACCAGGCACTGGTCTTTCCCATACATTTTTAATCATCTCGTGAAAACCATTCCGCTTTAGCCATCCAAGTTCAAACTTGAACGGTCGTTTAGACGGCGGTCTTGATATCCCATTAGTCAAAAGTATGGGAGCATGGTCCGACAATTTTTCAATACGTTCCAGAGCGCGTACAGACACCATAGGGTACTTATCTTCCCAAGTAGTGTCCATTAACATGCAATCTAGCTTCTCGTATGTTGGGTCAGGAAAATTGTTAGCCCAAGTGAACTGTCGGCCTACCATCTCAAGCTCTCTCAAGTCTAAGATATCAATGATAACATTAAAGAAGAAATGCTAGTGGCCATTAAATTGGCCTTTACTTTTCTCATGTCGGAATCTAAGAAAATTGAAATCCCCCCAATGAGAATGGGATGTGGATCGTCCTTTGCAAGATTAACGAGCTCACGTAAAAAGTCGGCCTTAAACTGATTCTGGGCTGCTTGATGGCTGTGAAATACGCCATATTTTATCGTGTTTAAACCCTTAGCTAAGTCAAGAAATTGACTAATCTTGATATTATGTGTGAGTAGTCCAAACGGACTGCGGGTTGGGTGAATCCTCGCAGCGTTTATGTGCATCTAATCTTATTATTATGTGTAAGGATTGAATATGAGTTTTGCAATCTTGTATCCTTGTCTCTTTGCCTCGTCTTGATGATCTGCAGGTACCCATATCATTCGAGTCGATCAAGAGAAGAGGTGGGATGAGTGGAGAACGGCGTGCTACTGCGAAACCTCAGTAATAGAAAGGGTAAAGTAACGATACATGTGTGGGGCCCTGGACTTACCAGTCCGAAACTCCTGTTATGCATACAATTTCACGATCCCAAGATTATTCCATCGTGAATACATAACCGAACTGATACCAGATTACATCATCCATTACAGTACCAAATTAACATTAATACGGAAGTCTTACATCATAGGCCATCAAGGCCGTAGTTCGAGAAACGACGGCGGAAACAACTTGACTCCAAAACCGGTGGAACCCAAGTCAGGCCTTTACCCTACAAGCGACTGACTGGGAGAGCGTCCTAGTTCGCGTCTTCGGTGTCGTACTCCTCTTCTTGGTAGTACTCCTCTTCACTGTCTGGCCAAGTAAATAGCCAGGACAACAATGCCAATGAGTACGTTTGAAGGTACTCGCAAACCACCTTAGAGAGAAATAAAGGATATGCAATATGGCAGTAGCAAGGAACAGGCACTAACTAGGGCTACAAGGAGTGAGAGATAGTTTCTCTCGAGAGTATGACATCCCTATATCTTTGTTGAAAAACCTTTTTGGAAACAAGTTTTCTTTTGAAGACTAATAGGTAAGGAAGACCCATTTTCATTTCCAGCCATCGAAATGACCAAAACAATTTCAGCTTTCCACTGTACCTCCCAGGTACATCTCCACCAGTCCCACTGGTATCGTTCCATACCTCCCAGGTACATTTCCAAAACCTTTTTGGAAAACACCTTTGTAAAACCAAACTCCTTCAATGCCAAGCAAAAGACTTTCCCATGTCCATAACCGCGGACACGGCTATTCGAATAGATCGATTTACACTCTGCAGAGGTTGTACACTTTCCCCACAATATCCGAATACTTATTGTGTGGGCATCATCCCTGCATAACAACATATGCCACGACAAGTACCCAATCGTAGTTTTTTTCGCCTGCTCGCCTTAGCCTAAGACATGTCGAATGAGTTGTACCTCCAAACACCATAGTCCGAGGGCTGTCCAGGAGTAGCAAGGTCCCCAGCACACTCGACCCTCTGGAATGCCATTCAACCACTTAGGCATCTTTCAATGGGAGCTCATAAGTTGTACCCCGCGTACCTAAAAAGGCAAATGGGTTGCGTCCCTTCTCATGGGAAGAACCCTGGTCGAAGCGTCCATGGTTGGACTGCCACTACACGTGCAGGACTCAAACTAAGGCGAGACAAACTACTACTCTACACCATGTCCCACTTAAGGGTAATGTGGTTGTACTGGCTAGGTCCGGTTAGGTACTCAGTCACCAAAGTTTTTCGAAAAAAATTTCTCCACTTGCCTCCAGCAACTTACTTCCCAAAAACCTCTTCCTTTTCACAAACTCATACTTGGACAGGGCTACCCCACTCCAAGGTTTTCGAAACACTTCTTTTCTTGAAAACATTTTCAAAAACCTTTTTAAAGAGGGTTCCCAACCTATAGTCCGACCTTTCTTTGAAAAGCGACGACAAGGATGATAAGGTGCTAAGCACCACATCACTAGTAAGTGTGTGATCAGCAGGTAACACGAGGGCTGCACCCGTAAGGGTGGAATAATAAAACTTCGAGTGGTGGAACCACTCACATAAATAAATAAAAACCATGCAATTTATAAAAAGTTGTAATAATGCAAGCGCAAGATATTTAGGACAAGGTATGCATCAAGAGGTGGCTTGCCTTGATCAGCAAAGTGTCCCTGGCCTTCTTCCTCAAATCCTCCAAATTCACCTCCTCCTTTGTTTCCGGCGGCGTTCGAATCTAGCATCGCAAAATAAAAAAACAAGCAACACACCAAATCAACAAACCACTCCAGAATAGTTCACACAAAAATTTGGTAAAATCACACTATGTAAAGGTTCACAAACCCCATCTACTGAAAGTGGTTTAACTAATTTATGGTTTTTAAAACAAAAGATGTGATTTTTTACAATTCCAGAAATGACTTAGGAACCATTTAAATGGTCTAAATCTTTCTGTGAGTCACAAAAATGCATGCAGCATACATACTGAAAGCTAACAACATGTAGAACACACATGCACAAGAATCACATGCAAATAATTTTTTAAATAACCTAGGCAATTTAAATAAGACAGGAACCAGAGCACACAATTAGCTAGGCACTCCAGTATCGGAGCATCACCAGCCAGAGCCAAGCATACCCATGGATAGCTGATGCTAAATGTGATCTAGCCCCACTGGTTTGGTATTTTTTTGATTTGTAAAAGAATTTACAAAAATCAGATACTGAAAAGGTCTCATGTTTCAATAATAAAATCCTCAGGCATAAACTACCACTCTGAGAATTATTTCCTTTGGCACAGAAGTACCCTAGCATGATATCTACCAGTAGCAGTTGGGTTTGCTCCAAAATCTTTTGTGTATTTCAAATTAAAATTCACAGAAAAGCTCTCTGGTTACTATTTGATTTGCAAACAAAACAGCAACCAGGAAGATCCTTCATGTAGGACCAGTGCCAAAAGATGTGCATTTACATTTACAACACAGCAAAGTTGACCACATGCAGAAAGGATCAGCACAACTATCATACCAAATAAAATACCCATACAGTAACATTATAGAAAAATATTTATCTACACAGATCTACAACCAAACAACACATGTATGCAATTTTTAGTGGTTAAGATTTTGTTTATGAGCAACCAGAAATTTGAATCAGAAAATTTGGGCCTTCGAGGAATAAAAGGAATTTCAAAACCTACAACAGATCTACCTAAAATTTAACAGGAAAAGGAAATGGGCCGAGGGTTGCGGCGCGGCCCAGATCGGCTCAGATTTGCCGCTGGGCGGCCCAGCTTCATCCGCAGAGGCGGGGGAACTGGCGGGCCCGAACCGCTGACTGGGAAGGCCACGCAGGCGCGCGGGCTAGGGGCTGGAGTGCATGCGTCCATTGGATTTCCATCCAACGGCGCTTGCCTCGTCCTCTACCTCACGGCGCGGACGGAGAGCCAGGGTAAACCTTAGAAGAGCAGAAGCTTCGGGTGATCACCATAGTTAACAGAAATCGTCGAGGATAGGCGCGTTGGAAACAGCGGAGCCGGGGCTACCGAGCGGTGGTCGAGGCGACGGAAACAGTTGCGGTCGGCGATGGTCGACGGTGACGGGCGGCCTCCCTACTATTGACGGACACGTCGCCGTCGGGCCAACCTTCGTAATAAGAGGGGGCGCATCAGATTCAGGGTGGATAGGGGTTACAGAGAGACGGAGAAGAAGGGAAACGGTGACGCGAGGTGACGACAACCTTCACCGTCCCGCGACGGATTTCGACGACAAGCATGGGCTTTGCAGAGGTAGGATCTCTCCGCTTGGGGAAAGTTGGTGGAGTGAAGGGGGAGGCTGGTGGCGAAACGGTCTGGAAAAAGGAGGGTTGTTCCCCTTTTTAATCCCGCCGTGTGGTGCACGGTGAGCCGGGTGCGGGCATGGTGGAGGGAGAGAGCGGCATCGTCCCATTGGACAGGAGGGACGGCGAGGCTGCGAGTCAAAGCCGCAAAGCTCGACTTGGAACGAGGTGGTCGCAACGCCACAGAAAATTCGGGCTCGATGGAGGGCAAGCCAGGGCAAGCCCGCAGTTGTCCTGGCGTGGGGGGAGGTGGTGACCTTGCTGTCCTCCACCGCGTCATGGTATCCGCGACAGGGGAAAGACGTGGGGGTCGCCAGCGCGGCCGTGTCCATTGGCGGCGTGCATGGTCACCACGAGGGCATGCAGGCAAGGGTCTGTGAAGGAGGGCTCACGGGAGCGTGTCAGGGAGAGGGAGGGGAGCGTGAAGAGAGAGCCACGGCCAGGGACGGTCGTACGTGGAAGAGGGGCAATGGAGAGGGAGGAGTGATTTCCCTGGTCACCTCGTGAGCACCCAGGAAAAGAGAGGGGCACGCGAGAGGGCTACGGCTGGCTAGTGGAGCAGTGAGGGATGTAGAGAGGGGTGTGCTTGTGACGGTAAAGCACACGTCCGTTGGGAACCCCAAGAGGAAGGTATGATGAGTACAGCTGCGAGTTTTCCCTCAGTAAGAAACCAAGGTTATCGAACCAGTAGGAGATGAAGATCACGTGAAGGTTGTTGGTGAAGGAGTGTAGTGCGGCGCAACACCAGGGATTCCGGCGCCAACGTGGAACCTGCACAACACAATCAAAATACTTTGCCCCAACTTAACGAGTGAGGTTGTCAATCTCACCGGCTTGCTGAAAACAAAGGATTAAACGTATGGTGTGGAAAATGATGTTTGCTTGCGGAAAACAAAAGAGAACAATGATTGCGGTAGGTTGTATTTCAGATGTAAAAGAATGGACCGGGGTCCACAGTTCACTAGTGGTGTCTCTCTAATAAGATAAATAACATGTTGGGTAAACAAATTACAGTTGGGCAATTGACAAATAGAGAGGGTATAACAATGCACATACATATCATGATGACTACTATGAGATTTACTTAGGGCATTACGACAAAGAACATAGACCGCCATCTAGCATGCATCTATGCCTAAAAAGTCCACCTTCGGGTTAGCATCCGCACCCCTTCCAGTATTAAGTTGCAAACAACAGACAATTGCATTAAGTACTGTGCGTAATGTAAACAAGACAAATATCCTTAGACAAAGCATTTATGTTTTATCCCTAGTGGCAACTGACACATCCACAACCTTAGAACTTTACGTCATCGTCCCAGATTCAATGGAGGCATGAACCCACTATCTAGCATAAATACCCCCTCTTGGAGTTACAAATATCAACTTGGCCAGAGCCTCCACTAGCAACGGAGAGCATGCAAGATCATAAATAACATATATGATAGATCAATAATCAACTTGACATAGTATTCCATATTCATCGGATCCCAACAAACACAACATGTAGCATTACAAATAGATGATCTTGATCATGATAGGCAGCTCACAAGATCTAAACATGATGGCATAATAGGAGAAGACAACCATCTAGCTACTGGTATGGACCCATAGTCCAAGGATGAACTACTCACGCATCAGTCCGGAGGCGGGCATGGTGATGTAGAGCCCTCCGGTGATGATTCCCCTCTCCGGCAGGGTGCCTTAGGAGATCTTCAGAACCCCCCGAGATGGGGTTGACGGCGGCGGCGTCTCTGGAACTTTTCTCGTATTTTGGCTCTCGGTGCTAGGGTTTTCGGAGGCGAAGGAATAAATAGGCGAAGGGGCAGCGTCGGGGGAGCCAGGGGGCTCCCTCCCCACAGGTCGGCGCGGGGGCCCCCACAGCCGCGCCGCCATATGGTGTGGGCCCCCTGCTGACCTTCCTCGACTCTTCTTCGGTCTTCTGGAACACTCCGTGGAAAATAGGGCCGTGGGCTTTTGTTTCGTCAAATTCCGAGAATATTTGTAAACTAACTTTTCTGAAATCAAAAACAGCGAGAAAACGAGAACGGCGCTGTGGCATCTTGATAATAGGTTAGTCCCAGAAAATGCATAAAAACATTATGAAGTATGAATAAAACATGTAGGTATTGTCATAAAACTAGCATGGAACATAACAAATTATAGATACGTTGGAGACGTATCAAGCATCCCCAAGCTTAGTTCCTACTCGCCCTCGAGTAGGTAAACGATAAAAAGAATAATTTACGAAGTGACATGCTACCAACATAATCTTGATCAATACTATTGTAAAGCATATGAGATGAATGAAGTGACTCAAAGCAATGGTCTATAGTTTGCTAACAAAAAGATAATGACTAAACAATCTGAATCATATAGCAAAAACTTTTCATGAATAGTACTTTCAAGACAAGCCTCAAAAAGTCTTGCATAAGAGTTAACTCATAAAGCAATAGATTCTTAATAAAAGGTTTTGAAGCAACACAAAGGAAGATTTAAGTTTCAGCAATTGCTTTCAACTTTCAACATGTATATCTCATGGATAATTGTCAACACAAAGTAATATGATGAGTGCAATAAGCAAGCATGTAAGAATCAATGCACACAGTTGACACAAGTGTTTGCTTCTAAGATAGAAAGAAGTAGCTAAACTGACTCAACATAAAGTAAAAGAAAGGCCCTTCACAGAGGGAAGCAGGGATTAAATCATGTGCTAGAGCTTTTCAAGTTTTGAAATCATAAAGAGAGCATAAAAGTAAAGTTTTGAGAGGTGTTTGTTGTTGTCAACGAATGGTAGTGGGCACTCTAACCCCCTTGTCAAATAGACTTCCAAAGAGCGGCTCCCATGAACGATGTTATCTCTACCAGCAAGGTAGATCATCCCTCTTCTCTTTTGTTTACACATGTATTTTAGTTTTATTTATAGATGACACTCCTCCCAACCTTTTGCTTTCACAAGCCATGGCTAACCGAATCCTCGGGTGCCTTCCAACATTTCACATACCATGGAGGAGTGTCTATTGCAAAATAAAGTTGCTTACTGATAAATCGGGGCAAAACATGTGAAGAGAATTATTAATGAAAGTTAATTAATTGGGGCTGGGCACCCCGTTGCCGACTCTTTTTGCAAAATTATTGGATAAGCGGATGTGCCACTAGTCCATTGGTGAAAGTACGCCCAACAAGATTGAAAGATAAAACACCACATACTTCCTCATGAGCTATAAAACATTGACACAAATAAGGAGTAATAAAGTTTTGAATTGTTTAAAGGTAGCACATGAAGTATTTACTTGGAATGGCAGAAAAATACCACATAGTAGGTAGTTATGGTGGACACAAATGACATAGGTTTTGGCTCAAGGTTTTGGATGCACGAGAAGCATTCCCTCTCAGTACAAGGCTTTTGCTAGCAAGGTTGTTTGAAGCAAACACAAGTATAAACCGGTACAGCAAACTTACATAAGAACATATTGCAAGCATTATAAGACTCTACACTGTCTTCCTTGTTGCTCAAACACTTTTACCAGAAAATATCTAGACCTTAGAGAGACCAATCATGCAAACCAAATTTCAACAAGCTCTACGGTAGTTCTCCACTAATAGGTTTAAACTACATGATGCAAGAGCTTAAACATGATCTACTTGAGAGCTCAAAACAATTACCAAGCATCAAATTATTCAAGACAATATACCAACTACCACATGAAGCATTTTCTGTTTCCAACCAAATAGCAATAAATGCAGCGGCTTTCAGCTTTTGCCATGAACATTAAAAGTAAAACGAAGAACATCGGTGTTCATATGAAAAAGCGGTGCGTGTCTCTCTCCCACACAAGGATTGCTAGGATCCGAATTTATTCAGAGAATGAAAATAACAAAACGAAAATAAAAGCACACAGACGCTCCAAGTAAAGCACATAAGATGTGACAGAATTAAAATATAGTTTCACTAGAGTTGACCTGATAAGTTATTGATGAAGAAGGGGATGCCTTGGGCATCCCCAAGTTTAGACGCTTGAGTCTTCTTGAAATATGCAGGGATGCACCACGGGGGCATACCCAAGCTTAGACTTTTCACTCTTCTTGATCATATTATATCATCCTCCTCTCTTGATCCTTGAAAACTTCCTTCACACCAAACTCAAAGCAATCTTATTAGAGGGTTAGTGCATAATCAAAAATTCACATGTTCAACAAGGACACAATCATTCCCAACACTTCTGGACATTTCCCAAGGTTACTGAAATTTAATGGGGCAAAGAAACCCACTCAAACACAGTAAAAGAGGCAATGCGAAATAAAAGGCAGAATCTGTCAAAACAGAACAGTCCATAAAGATGAATTTTTTCGAGGCACTTAACATGCTCAGATGGAAAAGATCCAGTTAAATGACAGTTGCGTACATATCTGAGGATTACCCCATGAATTTTTTCAAGATTTTTAGATTTTTCTACATAGAGAACAACTCAAATTCGTGACAGCTAAAAATCTGTTCCTACGCGGAAATCCAAATCTAGTATCAACTTTCTATCAAAGACTTTACTTGGCACAACAATGCAATAAAATAAAGATACAAAGGTATTGCTACAGTAGTAACAAGCACCTTGACTCAAATATAAATTTTTTTGCAGAAATAAAGTAATGGGCTATCTCCCATAAGCGCTTTTCTTTAACGCCTTTCAGCTAGGCGCAGAAAGTGAATATCAAGTAACATCAAGAAAAGAAGCATCAACATAGGAGTTGGGAGTTTCCTCAACGATGCATTGTATCTTATCTATGTAAGTTTCAGAAGCTCCTCTTTCATTACTTTTAGGCTCACTATCCTCCTCAAATAAATTTTCAGGAACAATCCAATCAAAATTCTTTTCTAGTGCCTCATGCATTCCTATGAGCTTATAAGGTATTGGTACTTTAGTCTCCCCCTCAAAATTGGCTTCATTAGTGTACTTTAGCCTATATTTTTCCATCCTTTCAAGGGTATTTGCAATATTGATATAAAAGCCAAGCATCTTATGTTGAATAAAGATTTCTCTAGCTTCTCTAGCTACATCACCAAATTCTTTAAGAAGGGTTTCTAAAACAAAATCTTTCTTCTCTCCTTCTTCCCTATCACGGAGTGTAAGGAACATATGTTGCATTATAGGATTAAGATTAACAAATCTAGCTTCCAACATGTGCACTAAAGAGGCAGTAGCAATTTCATAATTAAGAGCAAGTTCTGCCAAGGATCTATCTTCAAAATCTTCAACCTTACTAACATGATTGAAAATTCTTCTATATTATCTCTTCCAATGATAGACCCACTCCCTACCGATATATCTTTCAAAGTGAACTTAGGGAGAAGCATGGTGAAATAAACAAGGGTAAACCGATAAAGTAAATGCGAGTAATTAATTTTTTTGTGTTTTTGATATAAAGAAAGCAAACAAGACAGAAAATAAAATAAAATAAAGCAAGACAATAAACAAAGTAAAGAGATTGGGTGTGAGAGACTCCCCTTGCAGCGTGTCTTGATCTCCCCGGCAACGGCGCCAGAAAAGTAGCTGCTTGTGACGGTAAAGCACACGTCCGTTGGGAACCCCAAGAGGAAGGTATGATGAGTACGGAAGCGAGTTTTCCCTCGGTAAGAAACCAAGGTTATCGAACCGGTAGGAGATGAAGATC
>NC_061514.1:252672023-252734143 GCF_022539505.1 Lolium rigidum | reverse complement strand
GCTCCTAAGAAACCACTCCAATGGGATCCTATTTCAAAGATCAAAAGTGTTTAAAAATGTTCGGAGAACCCATATAAGGTTGAGTGGTTAGAAGGGTGGTTGTATCCCTAGCCCACTAAAGTTTAAACCCCAGGTTTGACATCCATGTGTCGCATAAAGGCGGAATATTCATTCAGTGGGAGGTGATGTTCCTATTGATATTTGATAGTGAGGCACCTGTGGTGACTTCGTCAATTTCAAATCCAATCAATCGGCTCAGTCTTTCGGATGTACTCATAAGGGTAGATTGTGTGTGTGCGTTCATAGGGGTGAGTGTATGCGCGTGTATGTGAGCGCTTGCATTTGTAATATATTTCTCAAAAAATAATGTTCGTTTGTCCTGACTCACTGATAGGCTAGCGCGATCTGTGCCCGTTTATGGGTGGTAGCGGCCCCAACAACCTCAGTCCGTAAAAAATAAAGAGAGAGCAGAAAATGATAGACATAATTTACATAATTTAAGGCCACAAAGTGCATTTATCTTAAAATGTGAGGGAAAATTTTTCCGCTCTTGTTTAAAACACAAAGTGATCGAGATCAGGACATGGTTTGGATGAATTAGGGTTAGCATCTGGATAGATGTTTGGTTTCGACATAATCTTTGTTGATGTTTAGCACAAAAGGAAAACATGAAAAATGAACCAAAGTTCAATTCAATTCAAACTTGAATTTGAATCTTCCATTCAATTTTGAATTCAAATTCTCGTACAGCTCAAATATTAAATTAAAGCACTTGTGCAATAATGTAAAAAACCCATTTTATTGATAACCAAGACATTACATTATCTTTACAAAAGATTTGAATAATAGAAAAGTACAAATTTGAGTCTTTACAAATTAGAGCAAATAGGACTGCGCTGGTTTATCCCATTTGTATGTGGCGAACATTTAGGCAGGTAGAAAAGAAGGGCACCTTAATATGAAATCGACTTTTATGCTTTTGCCATACGAGCCCAGGGCATATCTGAATTTGGACCTACCGTTTCTATAAGAGGAGCCCGTTTACCTCTCCTGAAACAAGTGTAATGTGGAGAATGTGGTAATTTCTATATGTCGGCCAGGACAACACATACCGGGGTTCCCTATTCCCCGCTTGTTAGTGCGCCGGAGCGGTGCGTCGCTTGAAGCGAACCCGAATGTGCCGACCCATTAGTTTGTTCGATCGACAAAATAGTACTATAAATTTTTATTTCGTCTTGGTACAACAAGTGAGCCACATCGCAGTGGTGTCAACTCCTCCCTTCTATCCGAGACTAGGGATCAAATCCAGGCACCTACATGGATGCACACACTTTTAAAAAACTTAAACATAATTCAAAACCGAGCAAAAATTTAAACAAATTTCAAAACGAGGTAGAAATTAAATCTGAGCAAATTTCAGTACTGACCAAAACTTTAAAAATTGCTCCAACTCAAAAATTATTGGAATTTAAATTTGAAAATTTCCCAAATTTGAAATTTTCTCGACTGTGAAATTTTCCCGAATTTGAAATTTTCTTGAATTAGAAAAATATTTTCAAAAACTGAAAAAGGAAAACCTGAAAAACCGAAAAAAACGAAAAAAAAACCGCAGAAAAAACAAAAAACGAAAGACAGAGCAAAGATGGGCCTTGGTCCGCTCGCTTTCGCAAGCTGGCGGGCGCTAATCCACCCTGCTAAGTAGGGGTAGGACTAATGAGGCTGAGATGGGTCAGATGGCGAAGTCGTTCTATCAGAACTTGTATAGTTCAGAGGGAGTTACAGAGATGGATGAAGTGCTGAGATGTGTACCGACGCGAGTCGATGCAGACATGAACAGCAAGCTAGATGCACCATTTACAGCCAAGGAGGTTAAATCGGCCTTGTTCGAAATGTACCCAACAAAGGCTCCAGGGCCAGATGGGTTCCCGGCGCATTTTTTCCAAAGGAACTGGGAGGTGTGTGGGGAGGAAGTCACGGCTGCAGTCTTGCGAGTTCTTAAGGGACAGGACAGTCCAGGGTGTATCAATAAAACCTTCATTGTCTTAATACCTAAGGTTGCTAGTCCAAAGGAGTTGGGTCAATTTAGACCAATTAGCCTCTGTAATGTGATCTACAAGATTGCTTCGAAAGTAGCAGCGAACAGACTGAAGATAATCCTTCCAGAGATCATCTCAGAAGAGCAATCTGCGTTTGTGCCAGGAAGACTGATCACGGATAATATCATTACAGCTTACGAGTGTCTCCATTTTATGAAGAGAACAAAGGCGAAGAAACACCGCTTTTGTGCACTGAAGCTGGATATGAGGAAAGCGTATGATCGTGTTGAGTGGAGCTACCTGCAAGCAATTATGCTAAAACTGGGATTTAGCAGCTCTTGGGTCGCTCTTATTATGAGGTTGATATCAACTGTATCCTTTGCGGTGTTATTTAATGGTGCACCGCAGGAGGAGTTTCGCCCGTCGAGGGGTATCCGTCAAGGTGACCCCATATCCCCATACTTGTTCTTGTTGGCAGTAGAGGGCCTCTCGTGCCTTTTAAAAAACCAACTTCAGTCATCAGCACTAAGCGGAGTGAGTGTGGCTGCCACGACACCGGCAGTTAACCATTTACTCTTCGCGGATGACAGCCTGCTGTTCTTCAAGGCAACAACTGAGGGAGCAATTGAGCTCAAAGAGGTTCTCGACAAATACTGTAAAGCGTCGGGACAGAGTATAAATATGGACAAGTCCTCTGTTTTCTTTAGCAAAGGGTGTCCAGCAGTGGTAAAAGAGGGCATCAAAGTGGTCTTGGAGGTGCAACGGGAAACTCTAAGCGAGAAATATCTTGGTATGCCTTCAGATGTTGGCAGATCTAAGAGTGGGGCGTTCAAATATTTGAAGGATCGGGTTTGGAAGAAAGTGCTAGGATGGATGGAACAACTACTGTCTGTTGGGGGCAAAGAAATACTCATCAAGTCAGTAGCTCAGGCAGTGCCTACGTTCTCCATGTCTTGTTTCAAGTTACCTAGAGGATTATGTGATCACATTAACGCCATGCTGCGGAGCTTTTGGTGGGGAAGCAAGGATGGCAAGAGAAGGACCTGCTGGGTAGCGTGGGAGAAGATGACTCAACCGAAACATGCAGGCGGACTGGGTTTCCGCGACATTGAGTTGTTCAATCTCGCGTTGCTTGCCGTGCGTGCATGGAGGATACTTCAGCAGCCATCAGCCTTGAGTGCAAGGATACCGAAGGCGGTGTATTACCCGGGAACCGACTTGCTATCAGCCGGATTGGGAAATCACCCATCCCGCATTTGGCGAGCGATTCGGGAGGCGGGACGCCATGAAGCCGGGCCTCATCCGCTGAATTGGCAATGGTAAGGACACCGAGGCGTGGCAACACAATTGGCTACCCCGGGACGAGAGGTTATCGCCGATCGCGCCAAGGAGGAATGGGGCGCCACGCCGAGTAAGCGACTATATTGATCATACTACAGCCCACATGGAATATGGAGAAGGTTGAAGAGTTTTTTCTCCCCATGGACGTGGATGTGATCAAGGGCATCCCTCTATGCATGCGTAATCGTGAAGACTTCGGGCATGGCATTTCGAGAAGAACGGCATCTTCACGGTGCGCTCCGCATACGTACAGCTTGGTCCATGTGAAGAAAACAAGGGAGGATTGGCTAGAGAAGCGTGCTGCCTCGTCTAGCAAAGCTGAAGAAGGAAAATCTTGGACAAAGTTGTGGAAGTGTGAAGTTCCCTCGAAAATTCGAGTCTTCCTCTGGCGGCTAGCCCAAAGTGCTCGCCGCCGACGGGAGATGTTCGTCACCACAGGGGCATGGCACAGCTCAAAGGCATGCTCGGTCCGTGGGCAGGTGGATTCATGGCGTCACTCGTTGATTGAGTGCACCATGTCTCTCGTGTGTGTGGGCTCTGTCCAAACCCACCATCGTGGAGCATATAAGCATAGAGACGGAACCATCGGCACGCCAATGGATCTTCTCCATGATGCATTCCATGGACCATGAAGAGTTTACGATGTTGGTGGTCTCTCTTTGGGCTATCTGGCACGCAAGGAGGAAGCTCATCCATGAGGACATTGCCCAGAGCCCGTTGACCACTCATCAGTTCATCGAAAGCTACCTGGCTGATCTTCAGACGTGCAAGGAGAAGCAAAAGAGCCAGCCGGGGGAGAAACATAGTGCGCCGATGCCCAAGTGGAGAGCACCACCGGTGGGACTGTGCAAAGTTAACACGGACGGGGCCGTGGCGAAGACGGCGAATAGAGGTGCGGTGGGCGTGGTCTGCCGATCACACGAAGGAGTCTACCTTGGAGCCTCTGCAGTGGTTTTTGAGGGGATCACTCACCCAGGATGCCTCGAAGCAATGGCTTGCGACCACCGAGATCTACACGAAGGGGAAGCCGTGATTGCCACGGACTGCCTGGAAGTGGTGATGGGTTTAAAGGAGCCGAACATGGGCATTTACGAGCCATGTACTCCAGAGATCAAGGAAGCTGCCGTAATGCGTGGAGGGGTGGTGTTTCGGCATGAAAATCGACGATCTAATGGCGAAGCCCACAGCCCTAGCACGTCTTGCGACATCTCTACCAGCTGGAAGGCATGTCTGGTTAGGAGAAAGGCCTGAGGGCTTGCTATTTCATGTAAACATCTTAGCTTCTGATCAATAAAGAGGCTGAGTGGTTGTTTCTCAAAAAAAAAAAAAAGTAGGGGTAGGACTAGCTAGAGACCGACCTTTAAGAAGGTCTGGTTCCGCGCTTCAGCGTACGTACGTACGACGCGTGGCACTGTCCCGCGCGTGTACGGAGCGCCTCCCGCGCATGAACCAGATACCGCTTGGTGCGTACTCCGGTGCTGGCGCTGGCTTCTCCCGCACACGCACTTTGCCACCGTACGTCCGCGTACTCGCGCCATGTCCTGCCTCGCACGCGCATGTATTTGTCTGGGCGTACCTACGAGTACTTCCTGCCGTGCACAAAGCTAGCACATGCGATTAGGTAGCAGCACAAACTGCATCTAGCATAGTTTTTGACACGCGAAGATATATACAAGTACACCTGCGTATAACACACAATTACACAATTATATACAACACACGAGTACACTTACATGTAACACACGGGTACAGTTGTATAAAACACACGAGTACAGTTACATACAACACACGAGTACAATTACACACACGAGTAGGTACAGTCGCGCGCACGAGCAGGTACAGTCATGCACACGAGCAGGTACAGTCACGCACAACACACGAGTACAGTTGAACAGACAGGCGAGTACACGTACAGTCACGCACACGAGCAGGTACAGTCGTGCACACGAGCAGGTACAGTCACGCACAACCCACGAGTACAGTTGAACACACAAGCGAGTACAAGTACAGTCACGCAGACGAGCAGGTACAAACACACATACGAGCAGGTACAGTCGTGAACACGAGCAGAAGTACAGTGGCACACACGAGCAGGTACAGTCGCGCGTAAGTACAGGTACAGTCTCGCACACGGACGAGTACAGCTACCGAGTAAAGGGAAAACTGCACCAAACACACTAAAAACAGAAGTACTTATCAGTTGAAACACGAGTACAGTTAGGTACACACCACAGGTACAATCATACTACTATTGGAAGTACGAAAAAATGTATCTCCAAACCTATCAACATGAGATCTAGTTTCGAAGATCTCGACGCGAGGATCTCAAAAGTGAAAACAGTTCGCAATTTGGACTTACGGTTCTCAAGATATTTCATTTTAAAAAAACGAATCTACAAGAAAAAGGGAAAAACTGACACAACCCAGTCTTCTCTCTCCTCCCCCATCCCCACCTTGCTTCCCCTTGCGACATGTGGCGAGCAGGGAGACCACTTCCCATGGATTTTCTGGCACCACAGCGTGCCACTTGTCGCGTGCGGAGCGAGTTGTCTTCCCTTCGCGAAGGTCGGCCTTTTTCTAGAGTTTTCCGCTAAGTAGCGGGAAATACGATTATTTCCGGCACATACCTAGCGGCCAGCCCCGCACACACCTGGTCTGTATTGGGCCAGGCCCATTATTTGTTATTTTGGTTGCTTTTCTTTCCGTTTTCTATCTGGTTTTTTGTTAATTTTTTCGCCCACCTTTTCATTTCCTTTCACCGTAATTTGTTTAGATTTTGGAAAGTTCTCATTTTTCAAAAACATACAAAATTTAAACGTTCAGATTTTAAAAGTATTTAGATTTTAAAAATGCAAAAAAGAAATAGAAAAGAATCAACAAAAAAGAAAAAAGGAAAAATGGAAATAAGGAAGAGAAAAAGGTTGTGTGGCCCAACACACATACTTGGGGTCGCCCAAACGTGGTGCAAAATTGGTCAGCCCCTCTTATATTTTATTTCCCTTTTTGTTTTTTCCATATTTCATTATATTTTTTTATTTCTATTCATTTCCTTTTTCATTATAGTTTATTTGATATTCATTCATTTATTGTCATGTTTTATTGTTGGTTTTCCAAAAAAATAAAGATATTTGCGGTGCAAATGAATATTTTAAAAATTATTTGTTATTATTTGCACGTTATTTAACTTAGAAGAATAATTTCTGAAAATCGGGAGCAAAATTTTTAACTATACAATTCTATTAAAAAACTGGTAATTATTTGTATCATGTTGAATAGCTTTTAGAATTATACGAACTTTTATGGAATCCTTCGATCAAAATTTTATAGCTCCAATAATTTGTTTAAACTTCATTAACATTCTTTCTCAAGTTTATAAGTTTTATTTAATTTTTAAAAAATATATGACTTATGATAGAAGAACTAGTACAATCTGTCGCACTTGAGCGGTTTGTCTAGAAAATCTTTCACATGACGAGACCTAAATAGATGCCAGCTTCGTGTAGATGTGCTTGTATATATCGTTGTTCGACTTATAATGAGCTTGTCCTAATTTTGTGTTAAGTTGGGCCATCTGGTCATGCACTGCAATCCTAATCACCGTGATCGTGCTAACAAAGGAGGTAACACAAAACTACTTTAGTGGCAACAAACCTTATTTATCGCTCATTGCGGGACGATTTGTTCCCACCTAAAGCGATCAGCGGGGTGGGCTGCCCTATTGATGGGGAGTTTCAACGAAACTTGTTCTTCGTTTTGATGGCTTCTTCATTTTTTCTGGTTTAAAAAATTGTTCAGATTTGAAACTTGTTCTAATTTGAAGTTTGTACAAACTTCAAAAAGAATTAAATAAAAAATTATTCCAATTTGAAAATTGTTTATATTTAAAATTTTAAGAGCTTGAAATTTCTCAAATCTGGAAATATTCTGATTAAAAAAGAAACAATAGAAAAAAAGAAAAGAAATTGGTAAGAAAAGAAAAAAATATCTGTACATGTTTTTCGGCCCAATACGAGCGGGCCATGGTGATCTTCCCACAGGCGGACTAACACTCGCTCCTGCCAAGAGTGGGTAATACGCCTCCTAGAAATGTTATGAGCAACTAGGCCAGCCCCAACAAGAGGCTTTTAGTGTGTTTTTCTTGATATATGGTAAATTTTAGACACATTACCTCAGTCCATTGTATCTTACATATACTAGGTATATTTTTGCGAAAATTCTGCCAACCTATTAATACTCATCAATAGCAGTACAAATAGACCAAAAAGTAATAAAAATTAAAAGTAGGTCTTTCGACTTGTAGCTAATCCCATTTTTTATATTTCTTGAAATAATATAAGATTTGGTATTCATTGTGTATAGAGATGGTTTAGTAAATAAAATCAGATTTGGTATTGCACTCTCTCAATCCACAATAACTATGTGCCACTTAGATAATAGTCAAATGTAGTATGCTAAGAGCTGACACATTTGCAGAGCGCTGGAAGAGGAATAAGTATTGACTACCATATCTTCATATCTTGTTCTCTTGAAAAAAATTGTTGGGTCGTAATAAAGTTTTAAAAGTGAAGGAGGCAGAGCTTGAGTGTTTGCTTCATCGTTGATCCGGCAGGCGGCCATAGGCGGAGCCTTGATCACTACATGGATGTATAAATGTACATCCATTATCTTTTGGCTGCAGCTTGTACTCCATTGTCTAACTTAAATACAGAGCAATACACATTAAATAAATATAAAAAATATGAGTAAACATATATCTTCAGGTGCACTATGTACACTCATTATTCGCTTGCTTCGCCCTTGAGGCGGCTAGCCACCTTCCAGCCTCAATGGTGTCTTTAGCAGTTTTCTTACATCCTTGCAAAAGTGTTTGTTGTGACCGAACATGGATTCCTTGAAGATCAGCTCCCACCACTTCACGGAATTAAGGATCAAGCTCCATCCCTATTTAGAATCAATCCATGTTAGACCATCAAAGATCATCCCCTTTCTAATCTTCCATAAACTCCATAGAGTGCAAGCACTAACTAAATTTAAACCTGCATGTTTAGAGTTGGCATAAGGTTTCAAAATCAAGTCCTGTGTTAACTTGAAAGTAGCAGCTTCTGACCATTTTTTTTTTTTTTGAGAAACACGATACAAACGCAGACGATCATATACACGCGTGTACACTCACCCCTATAAACGCACACGCGCACACCCAGGGCGGAGACAACAGCCCTACTATATAATACTCCCTCCGTTCCTTTCTATAGTGCCTATAGATTTTTGGCATTTGTTTCAGAATATAAGGTTATAGCTTAGCTTTTTTTTCAATTACCCCCTCCCCGTTCAGCTCCCAAATCGTTCAGCTCCTAAATTTATTATGGTAAGTTAGGAAGATATGGATTTCCCAAATTTTACGTTGATCTCAAATCGTTTAGCTAGTGATCTTGTGTAAAAAAATACTCTTGCGCTAATTTCCGTACCAAAAAACTATAGGCACTATAGAATGGAACAGAGGGAGTATATATTTGAGAAAAATAAAGAAAATGTCATCTCTAGGCACATGCGCACAGCCCTGGAGCGGTTGATCGACCGGTCCGTGCTCTTTCCGCTCATTTTCCCATCAAGGATCTTGAAGTTTTGGATTATTTTTTTGGGTTTGGAAGCGTCTTTCCATTCAGGGGGATGATAGTGACTCAGTGCAAATATGCACTAGACTTGTTGCACCGTGTGAATATGGAGAATTGCAAAGCCACTTCTACTCCATTATCCGCATTTGATCCTCTGTCTCGGGTGTCTGACACTCCTCTTGGTACTGTGGATTCTTTCCGGTACCCAAGTATTGTGGGTGGCTTCAGTATTTGACTCTCACTCGCCCGAATATTTCGTTGCGGTAAACAAAGTATGTCAGTTTTTGTCTCAGCCCAGTGATGTTCATTGGGAAGCAGTGAAACGCATTCTGCCTTATGTCAAAGGGACACTACATATTGAACTGTGTTTTCGCAGGTCTAACTATATGGGTAGAGTCGCTACTCAAGGAGTTGGGTGTTTCTCAGCAGCGCACACCCGTTTTATGGTGTGATAATTTAGGGGCTACATACATGACTGCCAACCCAGTTTTCTACGCACGGATGAAGCACATTTAGATTGATTTCGATTTTGTGCGAGAGCGTGTTGCAGCTGGAGCTTTACAAGTCAGGTTTATCTCTTCTGGTGATCAATTAGCTGATGCATTTACTAAACCAGCTACTCGACAGATGCTAGACCGTTTCAAGACCAATCTGAATCTTGTTCATAGTAGAAGTTCAGATTAAGAGGGAGTGTTAAATTAGGTCTAGTAGGCATATAATCTGTCATGTATATGTACGCGTATATGCGCATGTATTTGTATGATCACCCTTATATATAGAAGAGATGTGCGTGCATTGCACCCACGAAAAACCTAAACCCTTTCTTGACTTGGTATCAGAGCCGCCTAGCTCCTTCCGCCGCCGCCACTAGCAAACCCTAGCTAGCCGCCGCCACGATCTCGCTCGCCGCCGCCGCTGCGATGGCCCAACAGGATTCCAGCATCGTGCTGACGAGCTCCTCCAGCGCCAGCCTCTCCACCGCCGTGGCTGGCCCCGTCATCGCGTCGCCGTCCGACATGGCGGCAGACCCGGTTCTCCCGGCCATCACCGTCCACTTGAACGGCAACAACTTCATGTTGTGGAAGGCGCTCGCCCTTCCCAACTTCGCTGGAGCACGTCTTCATGGTTTCCTTGACGGCCCGGCTCCGCTGCCGCCACACACCATCCGGGAAGGCACTGGTGACGCCGCGCGCGACGTCGCTAACCCCGTGTACGCGCAGTGGTGGACCTTGGACCAGCGCGTCCTCGGCCACCTCCTCGGGTCGATGCACGAGGATGTCTCGGCCCAGCTCATCGGCTGCACAATGGCTGCGGCGGCCTGAAGCGCCGTCCACGCCATTTTCTCCGCCGAAAACCACGTGGCACCCGTCCTCTTCGGTGCGAGATCCAAGGACTGAAGAAGGGAGACAAGTCCACCGACGAGTATATGCAGAAGGTGAATGCCCCTCACCGACACCATGGCCGCCGCTGGTTCCCCTCTCCGCGATGACGAGATCATCGACTACATGCTCACCGGGTTGGGATCCTCGTTCAACCCGATCGCGGCGTCTATGGAATTTGTGACTACGCCTGTCACGATGGCCATGTTCTACAAGAACGTCCTCAACTATGAGGGCCTTCAGAAGCAGCAACAGGCTGATCCCGAGGACTGGACCTCCTCGGCTAACGCCGCATCTCGCCCCTACACCAACAACTCTGGGAAAAGCGAGCAACTCGTCTCGCCCTAGCGGCGGTCGTCCCGCGGGTGGTGGCTCGCAGGGGAAGCACGACCCTGTCCAAGGAGGCTACGGACAGGGGTCTTGCGGTCACGGTTGAGGTGGCCAAGACCATCATCGCAACGACAACAATGGCGGTAACAACGGCCACAACGGAGGAGGATGTCGCAGGTGGCGCCCCCAGTGTCAGATCTGTGATATTTGGGGGCATGACGCGAGTGACTGCTGCCGGCACTATGATCAAAAGCAGCAGCGCACCGGCAGCTCTGCATCGACATCCTCCAATGACCAGTACTGGCACCTCGACTCCGGTGCCTCCGATCACCTGACGAGTGATCTCGAGCGTCTCCACGTTCATGACCGCTACCACGGGAAGGACCAAGTTCAGGTGGCCAACGGTGCAGGTTTGTCTATTTCGCATATTGGTCATTCGTCCTTACCTGGTTCATCTTTGAAACTGAAAAATATTCTTCATGTTCCACATATTCATAATCACCTTCTTTCAGTTTATCATCTTGTTTCTGATAATCAAGTTTTTGCTGAGTTTCATAAGTTCTTTTTCCTTGTAAAGGACAAGGTCACGAAGAAAGTTCTTCTACACGGTAGAAGCAAAGACGGACTGTACCCCATCCCGTTTGGTCGAGTTCTTCCTGCATCGTCGTGTCGGGCGTCCTCCGGCGTGAAGACCTCTTCGGCTCATTGGCATCATCGTCTCGGTCATCCCACAAATAATGTGGTTCAAACCATTGTTAGGCAAAATGATTTAGTGTGTTCTTCCAATAATCAGACTTCAGTTTATGATGCTTGTCAATGTGCCAGAAGTCGACAATTGTCTTATAATAATTCTCATCGTGTTTCTACTGCACCTCTTGAGTTAATTCATTTGGATGTATGGGGTCCAGCTATTGCATCCTCAGGAGGGTATAAATATTATGTTAGCTTTGTCGATGATTATTCCCGTTTCTGTTGGATTTATCTCCTCAAGCATAAGTCTGATGTTGAGAATGTCTTTTATACCTTCCAGGCGCATGTGGAGCATCTGCTGAACACTAAAATCAAGGCCGTTCACTCAGATTGGGGTGGAGAGTATCATAAGTTGCATCGCTACTTCCAGCGCCTTGGCATCTCCCATCGCGTCTCGTGTCCTCACACATCGCAGCAAAATGGAATTGCTGAACGCAAGCATCGCCATCTCGTGGAAACCGGTCTTGCTTTGCTTGCGCACTCTTCCCTTCCACTTCGGTATTGGGATGAAGCTTTTCTCACCGCGTGCTATCTCATTAATCGCATGCCTACACCTGTGCTCCAGCAAGATACACCTCTTTTTCGGCTTCTTAAAGTCCATCCCAACTACACTTTTTTCCATGTTTTTGGATGCACTTGCTGGCCAGCTTGCGGAAGTATAATGCTCGCAAGTTGTCTTTCCGATCCACAATGTGAGTCTTTTTGGGTTATATTCCGATGCACAAGGGGTACAAGTGCCTAGATCGTTCCACGGGCCGTATTTATATTTCCCGTGATGTCGTGTTCGATGAGTCAGTCTTTCCTTACTCCACTCCCGGTGTTACGTCGATGTCTCCACTTTGAAACAAGTGATTTCGTTTCCTTCCGATGAACCGGTTACGAGTGACTGTATGCTGATACGTCCAAAACGTATCTACTTTCCCGAACACTTTTGCTATTGTTTTGCTTCTAATTTGTGTATTTTGGATACAACTAACACGGACTAACACTGTTTTTAGCAGAATTGCCCTGGTGTCTCATTTTTGTGCAGAAATTCAACTTTCAGGAAAATCCCCGGAATTAATGCCCAAGGGCTTATTTTTCCAGAAGATTCACGGAGCCAGAAGGGCAGGCCAGGGGGGCCCACGGCCCCCACACCATGGGCCGGCGCGGCCTAGGAGGGGGGCGCGCCGCCCTATGGTGAGGCCGCCTCGGCCAGCCTCTGACGCCCCCTTTTGACTACTTAACGTCTTCGACCTAAAAACGCACGGGGGGTTAGACGAAATCGCCAGATGACATCCAGAACACCGCCGCCATCGCGAAACTCCATCTCGGGACCAGAAACTCCGTTCTGGCACTCCGCCGGGATGGGGAATTGGAGGAGATCATCGCCATCATCACCACCGACGCCTCTCCATCGACCAACCATGTTTCCCCCATCCATGTGTGAGTAATTCCCCCGCCGTAGGCTGAAGGGGATGGTAGGGATTGGATGAGATTGGTCATGTAATAGCATAAGATTGTTAGGGCATAGTGCCTAGTGTCCGTAATTGGTACTTTTATGATATTGTTGCAACTTTTTATGCTTAATGCTTGTCACTAGGGCCCGAGTGCCATGATGTCAGATCTGAACATGTTATTGTTTCATGATGATATGCATTGTTTTATGATCTTACCTGCAAGTTGTATACACGTATTGTTGTTCGGAACCCGAGGCCCCAAAGTGACAGAAAGTGGGACAACCGAAGGGGAAGGCGGTGATATGAGGATCACATGTGTTCACGGAGTGTTAATGCTTTGCTCCAGTGCTCTATTAAAAGGAGTACCTTAATTTCCAGTAGATTCCCTAGAGGCCTGATGTCTACGCACACTCCTTTTCCTGTAGACAGTGTTGGGCCTCCAAGAGCAGAGGTTTGTAGAAAAACAGCAAGTTTTCCCTTAAGTGGATCACCCAAGGTCCCTCTCAAGCAACCCTGCAATCACGATACAAGAAGTCTCTTGTGTCTCCAACACACCTAATACACTTGTCAGATGTATAGGTGCACTAGTTCGGCGAAGAGATAGTGAAATACAAGTGGTATGAATGAATATGAGCAAGTAGTAACGGCGCCGAGAAAATAGCTTGCCGGCTTGCGGTTGATGGTAGTAATATTGCGGGAAGTAAAGATGCGAGAAAAACAAGTAAACAAGCGATGATTGCGGTATTTGGAAACAAGGCCTAGGGATCATACTTTCACTAGTGGACACTCTCAACATTGATCACATAATGAAACCACTCTACACTCTCTTGTTGGATGATGAACACCATTAATTGTGTAGGGCTACAAGAGCACCTCAATGCCGGAGTTAACAAGCTCCACAACATTCGATGTTCATATTTAAATAACCTTAGAGTGCATGGTAGACCAATGAAATTATACCGAGTACTAACATAGCATGCACACCGTCACCGACAGACTATGAAAGGAGTAATAGATCACAGCAATACTATCATAGTAATAGTTAACTCCATAATCTACAAGAGATTACAATCATAAACTACGCCAAGTACTACATGATGCACACACTGTCACCATTACATCATGGAGGAGGAATAGACTACTTAATAACATCACTAGAGTAGTACATAGATTAATAGTGATATAAAGCACATTGCAATCATAAAGGAATATAAATAAGCACTTCACTATGCTATTCGAATTACTCTCCGGCAAGATAACGAACACTAATTCATCATGTAGGCAAACCTTAAAGATGTATTCCCAAGTACTAATAAACACCCCACGCCGTCACTTGTGAGCATTCATAGGAGGTACTAACACACCACAATTTCATAGAGACATCCAACTCAAATCATAACTCGGTGAATAAGTATTACGTGAAATATAGCCTAAGAGACCCACACGGTGCACACACTCTGTCACCTTTACACACGTGGGACAAGGAGTCTCCGGAGATCACATAAGTTAAATCCACTTGAATAGCATAACGACATCTAGATTACAAGCTCATCATATGGATCTCAATCATGTAAGGCAGCTCATGAGATCATTGTATTGAAGTACATGGAGAGAGATTAACCACATAGCTACCGGTACAGCCCTTAGCCTCGATGGAAAACTACTCCCTCCTCATGGGAGACAGCAGCGTCGATGGAGATGGCGGTGGTGTCGATGGAGATGACTTCCGGGGGCACTTCCCCGTCCCGGCGGCGTGCCGGAACAGAGACTCCTGTCCCCCAGATCTTGGCTTCGCGGTGGCGGCGGCTCTGGAAGGTTTCTCGTACCGTGGATTTTTCGTATCGAAGATTTAGGTCAGGGGGCTTCTTATAGGCGAAGAGGCGGAGTCGGAGGGGCTACGGAGCCACCAGACAATAGGGGGCGCCCCCCCTGGGCCGCGCCGGCCACATGTGTGGGGGGCCTGTGGCCCTCCTCTGGCCCCTCTCTGGTGTTCTGGAAGCTTCGTGGAATTATAAGATACTGGGCGTTGATTTCGTCCAATTCCGAGAATATTTCCTTACTAGGATTTCTAAAACCAAAAACAGCGAGAAAACGAGAAGCGGCACTTCGGCATCTCGTCAATAGGTTAGTTCCGGAAAACGCATAATAATGACATAAAATGTGTATAAAACATGTGAGTATCATCATAAAAGTAGCATGGAACATAAGAAATTATAGATACGTTTGAGACGTATCAAGCATCCCCAAGCTTAGTTCCTACTCGCCCTCGAGTAGGTAAACGATAAAAAAGATAATTTCTGAAGTGACATGCTATCATAATCTTGATCATACTATTATAAAGCATATGAGATGAATGCAGCGATTCGAAGCAATGGTGAAGATAATGGGTAAACAAATGAATCATATAGCAAAGACTTTTCATGAATAGTACTTTCAAGACAAGCATCAATAAGACTTGCATAAGAGTTACTCATAAAGCAATAGATTCTTAGTAGAAAGCATTGAAGTAACACAAAGGAAGATATAAGTTTCAGCGGTTGCTTTCAACTTCAACATGTATATCTCATGGATAATTGTCAACACAAAGTAATATAACAAGTGCAATAAGTAAACATGTAAGAATCAATGCACACAGTTGACACAAGTGTTTGCTTCCAAGATAGAAGGAATGGGTAAACTGACTCAACAATAAAGTAGAAGATAGGCCCTTCGCAGAGGGAAGCATGGATTACTATTTTTGTGCTAGAGCTTTTATTTTGAAAACATAGAAACAATTTTGTCAACGGTAGTAATAAAGCATATGTGTTATGTATAAGACATCCTATAAGTTGCAAGCCTCATGCATAGTATACCAATAGTGCTCGCACCTTGTCCTAATTAGCTTGGATTAACACGGATTATCATTGCATAACATATGTTTCAACCAAGTGTCACAAAGGGGTACCTCTATGCCGCCTGTACAAAGGTCTAAGGAGAAAGCTCGCATTGGATTTCTCGCTTTTGATTATTCTCAACTTATGTCGTGGTATCGTCACGGCATATGCCATAGGGTGGCTAATCGAAGGTGGTTCCTAGATGGTCTCACGGTGGTATCCGGAAGCGGGTATGGGCACGAGTGACACGGTCGACGTACCCAGGTTCGAGGCCCTCCGTGAGACTATCTAGGAACTACCTTCGATTAGCCACCCTATGGCATATGCCGTGACGATACCACGACATTTGGCGCCCACCGTGGGGCCTTCAGTGTCCGCGGCCGGTGTCTTCATCCGGACGGGCCTCACCATCACCACCGGCGAGCGGGTCGCTTCAGGCTTGATCTGGAGATTCGGCTCCCTCGACTACATCAGCGACAACGCTGGTTGCTTCGCCGACCGGCCGTTCCCTGCCGGCGGCAACATCATCAGCTTCGGCGGCTTCGACGTCTACGTCGCCACCGTCGCACCACCGCGCTATCCGCGCCAGATCCTGCGCTGCGCAAGCCCTCCCCTGGAGCCGGCGCCGGCCTCACCGCCGCCGGCCCCTGCATCATGCACGAGGTCATGGCGGCCGGCGACGAACAGCCCACCAAGTCCACGCGCATCCGCGGCCCCGACTTGGAGCGCAACGTCGGCGGGCATGCGTCCGCATCAGGCGCAAAGCCTCCACCACCACCATCCCGGCTGGAAGAAGTCCGGGCGAAGCTGAGCACTCCGCTCACAACCGGCGCCGGCGCCGACGCCGCCACCGTCGAGGCAGACCTGGAGGCGCACCGCGTGCTCCTCCTCAAGCAGACCGAGGAGCTGGCTGCTGCTAAGCGCCAGTGGGAGATCACCCAGCGCGAGTACAACCGCGCCCACGGCCTCACCCCAGGCGGCGACAACCCCCGCCGAGCCGGCCGGATCCGCCGCGAGAGGCCGCGACCTAGGCGCCGAGATCGATCGCGACGGCGCGGACGCGCCGGCTCCGTCAATGGAGCTGCCCCTCTACAACACCCCCGACAAGAACATGCTCGCGGCCGAAGCCGCCGCGGAAGAGCTGCACCGCCTCGAAGGCGAAGAGTTACGCCGCCGGACCGAGCGGGTGGCGGAGTTGTTGAAGGCTGCCAACCGGCAGTCGAAAGACCCCGAGTACGCCCAAGATCCCAGAGCTTCTCACGCTCGTGGTGCCGCAGGCAATGCCAGGGACACGGCCGAGTCCATCTCCCCAGCACCAAGCCGGCGCAACGACTCCCACGCTACACACGCGAGCTCAAGCCGGCCGAGCCGCCAGCCAGGCGGCGGCAGTAGCCGCAGCCGGCCTCCACCAAGCCGGAACCAGGAGCAAGACTCCGAGCCTCGACGCCCGCACCGGCCGGCTCCAGAAGCCAGCGGCGCTCGCCAGCCGGCACGTTCCCGGCTGGGCCCGCGCATCGAGCCGGTAGACGCCCGAGATCGCCTCGATCGGCTGGTCGAGTCTCGCATCGTGGAAGAAGAGGGGCCAGCCGGCCCAAAGTGCTTCGGGCCCCGCATCGCCAACGAGCCCATGATCGACGGCTTCCAGCTCCCTCGCGACACCCCCAAGTACGACGGCACTGCCAAGCCGGAGGACTGGCTGCTGGACTACTCCACCGCAGTCGGCATCGCCAGGGGCAACAAGCGCTGGGCGGTACGCTACTGCCCCCTGATGCTGGTCGGCTTCGCCCGCACCTGGCTCAACAACCTGCCAGCCGGCAGCATCAACGGCTGGTTGGATTTCGAAGAAGCCTTCATCAGCAACTTCACCGGCACCTATCGCCGGCCGGGTCGCCCTCGGCGGCTTGAGATGTGCAAGCGGGGCCCGGACGAGACGGACCGCGCATACCCGACGCGCCGGTGCGAAATGCGCAACTCCTGCGAGGGTGTGCATGAGATCCAAGCCATCGGCTTCTTTATGGGAGGCTGCCAGCCCAACACCATGCTTGTGGCACAAGCTGCGCCGCAGCGACCCCAAGTCGATGGCCGCCTTGATGGCCATCGCCGACAAGTACGCGCTGGCTGAGGAAGCCGGCAAGGCGCCGGCTGAGATTTCACCGGCCCCAGCAAGGCGGGACAAAAACAAGCCGGCCGAGCACAAGCCGGCCGAGGGCGGCTCGCATGGCAGCCGGCGGGACAACTACCGCGGCAAGCGGCACAGCGACCAGCCGGACCGCCGGTACGGTTCCGCCCATGTGGCAGCCGTGTCGGACCATGCGGCGGCTGGCGGCAGCCGGCGCCAGAAGCAAGACCGGCAGTGGAAGCCGAAGTACACCTTCGAGCAGATGCTTGACTCGCCGTGCAAGTACCACAGCGGCAAGAACCCCTCCAACCACACCATCCGCGACTGCCACTTCATGAAGCGGCTGACAAGCGGCGAACCCCTCCCACCCCCACCCCCGCCTCCTCCAGCAGGCGGGCCGGGTGGCCAAGCCGGCGCAGAGAACACCAACCTCAAGCACCACGATGCTAACCAAGTGCAACATGGCCGCTACCTGGCCGAGGATGCCACCTACATCATCTTCACCTCCGAGCCCGAGGACAAGACGAGCCAGCAGAGCCGTTCCCTCGAGGTCAACGCGGTCATACCGCCGGTCCCCCAGTACTAAACTGGTCAGAGCAGGCCATCACATTTGATCGCCGCGACACACCGGCTATCCTGCCAAAGCCGGGCAGCTACGCCATGGTCCTCGACCCCACCATCGGCACGACTCGGAGCAGCGTGCGCTTCTCGCGCGTCCTCATCGACGGGGGCAGCAGCATCAACATCCTCTACCGCGACACCGCCCGCAAGCTAGGCATCCAAGAAGCCGAGCTGCGTCCCACCCCCACCGTCTTCCATGGCATCGTGCCAGGCCACTGTTGCCAGCCGATCGGCCGGATCATGCTGGAAGTGATGTTCGGGAAGCCGGATCACTTCCGCACCGAAAGGATCGAGTTCGAGGTTGTGGACCTCGTGAGTCCATTGAAAGTGCATGGAGCCCCCATGTGTGGTTTTGGTAATTAATGACAATCCCTATGGACTAATGTTTGCATTGAGTTATATTTGTAGTAGTTGTCCATAGGCAATGCTTGAACCATATGTTGGCTTCAAGGTTGCAATAAGAAGAAATTGATGAAGGATATCAAGTGTCAAGTATGTCTTGAAGATGAAGATGAAGTGAGCCCTCAAGTTATCTCAAGACATCAACATGATGAAGAATGAAGAAATGAAGTGCAAGTTCAAGATGAGCCAACTCGAAGAGATCATATGCTTGAAGCTTGCCATCCATATGGTGTTCATGGATTTGAGAAGATGCGCGAAGAAGAAGCTCTCCCATGGTGGATTATGGGGGAGCAATCTACAAGACTTCGTCAAGCAAGCACAATCAAGAAAGGTGTTCCATCTTGTTGCGGTCAAGACCATCATCATCAAGCTCAAGTGGAATGCGCAAGGTTAAGGTTTGCTCATGATAGGGTTTCTTTCTCACCGGTCTCATAGTGTAGTTGGAGACCGGTTTATAGTTTAGTTGCCGTACTATCAAGAGGGCTCTCGAGTGAGTAACTCGATCGTATCGTTCGGAGAGAGCTCAAACCTTTGCATTCTTGCATCACCTTTCTTGGTTGTTATTTGGGTATTATCCATGTGATGTTTTAGAGCTTGTGCTTATTCTCATGACAAGCTCTAGTTCTTCGAAAATGGATTTCGGGCTTATCACTTGTTGCGTTTTCGAGTTTGGTGATTTTCTCGGTTTCTCATGTTGAGGTGTTGCACCTCTAAAATTAATAGAAAATCACCCCCAACTAGTTTCCATATTTCCAACAAAATTGGTTTCGTCTTGATCGGAGTTTCCAAACTCTAGATATTATCTTTTGAAGTTTGTCTTCTATTTGGGTTTAAAAGAAAGAAAAGTAAAAAGAAAGGAAAAAGGGGAGGAGGGGCAGCCGCCGGAGGCACGGGCGGTACCACCGGCCTCACCATGGCCGGAGCCTCCGGGCTAGGTACCGCCCGTGGTACCGGGGAGCCATTTGTGGCTCAGTACATGTGCCAGGGAGGTTGGAGCCCCGGCGGTACCTTGGCCGGTACCCCGGCCGGAGGCTCCGGCCTCCCCTCCCGGCCCGCGCGCCCCAGGCCTCTCCTGGCCAGCGCTGCTCGACCATGGCCGGTAGTACCGGCCCTACCTGGCCGGTACCTCCGGCCTCCCCCTCCCACGCGCGCAGCGGCCTCCAACGGGCAGATTTTGGGGCCTCCTTTTATGCCCCCTCTCTCTCTTGTTTTTTGGATCTCTTGCTCCTTCTTCTTCCTCCTCTCTTCTCAAGCTTTGCTCCTCCATTGTTGTTGACTTTTTGAAGCTTGAGATCTTTCTCCCCTTCCCATGATTCTTGCATCTATTTGAGAGAAAGATTGAGGGGATCTAGATCCACACTTTGACCAAACCAAATCATCTCTTTGTGAGTGAATCTTTGGGATCTAGATCTTGGAGAATTTTTTGTTCTCCTCTTTGTTCTTCCTCTCTTATTCCCCCAATAGCTTTTATAGCTTTGTTGGAATTTGAGAGAGAAGGACTTGAGCATCTTTGTGGTGTTCTTGCCATTGCATTTGGTGCATCGGTTTGAGTTCTCCACGGTGATTCGTGGAGGTGAAAGCAAGAAGGTTGTTACTCTTGGGTTCTTGGAACCCTAGACAGATTCTAGGCCTTTGTGGCGATTTGTTGGGAGCCTCCAATTAAGTTGTGGATGTGTGCCCCAATCTTTGTGTAAGGCCCGGTTTCCGCCTCGAAGGAAATCCCTTAGTGGAACCGTGACCTAGGCCTTTGTGGCGAGGGTCACCGGAGATCTAGGTGAGGCGCCTTCGTGGCGTTCGGTGTGTGGTGTGAGTACCGCATCTTGGGGTGAGGCCTTTGTGGCGTTGGTGTGCATCGATCAACCACACCTCAAGGTGAGCCTCTTGTGGCGTTCGGGAGCACTAAGCAACCGCACCTCTCCACCGGAGATTAGCACTCGCAAGAGTGTGAACTCCGGGATAAATCATCGTCTCCCGCGTGCCTCGGTTATCTCTATACCCGAGCTCTTTACTTATGCACTTTACCTTGTGATAGCCATCGTGCTTGAAGTTATATATATCTTGCTATCACATACTTGCTTGTATTGCTTAGCATAAGTTGTTGGTGCACATAGGTGAACTCTTGCTTAGAATAAGTTGTTGGTGCACATAGGTGAACCATAGTATATAGGCTTTGGGCTTGACAAAGTAAACGCTAGTTTTATTCCGCATTTGTTAAGCCCATCTCGTAAAAGTTTTAAATCGCCTATTCACCCCCCCGCTAGGCGACATCCGTGTCCTTTCATCCATACCACGCGCTCCTGGGCAGGCCAGCCCTGACCAAGTTCATGGCGGTGCCCCACTATGAGTACCTGAAGATGAAGCTGCCCGGCCCTAAAGGGGTCATCACCGTAGCCGGCGACTATCGCCGCTCCATGGACTGCGCCACGCAGAGCTCCAAGATGGCCCAGACGCTGGTCATCGCCACCGAGAAGCAACTCATCCACGACGCCGTCGCCCTAGCTAAGGCCGCGCAGTCGGACATGCCGGCCGTGGGCAACCTGGCTGGGACGACTCACTTCCAGCCGGCCGACAACACCAAGAAGATCCTGCTTGACCCGGCGCAGCCGGACAAGTACGTCACCATCGGTGCCGGCTTGAGCAGCAAATAGGAAAGCGAGCTCACTAGCTTCCTCCGTGAGAATCGGGACATCTTCGCATGGTCTCCAAGGGACATGCCGGGTGTGCCGAGGGTGTTGGCTGAGCACCACCTCCACGTCAGGCCTGAAGCCAAGCCGGTGAAGCAGCCCCTCGAGCGCTTCGCCGAAGAAAGAAGGAAGGCCATCGGTGAAGAAATCGCCCGGCTCCTCGCAGCCGGCTTCATCATGGAAGTGCTGCACCCGGACTGGTTGGCGAACCCAGTCCTGGTTTTGAAGAAGAACGGCTCCTGGCGCTTGTGTATCGACTACACCAGCCTCAACAAGGCGTGCCCGAAGGACCCCTTCCCCCTGCCGAGCATAGATCAAGTTATAGACTCGACCGCCGGCTGTGAACTGTTGTCTTTTCTAGATGCCTATTCAGGCTACCACCAGATTCCTTTGAATCCGGCTGATCAAATAAAGACTTCGTTCATTACCCCGTATGGGGCTTACTGCTACACGACTATGCCATTCGGCTTGAAAAATGCGAGCGCCACCTATCAAAGGTGCATGCAAAAGTGTTTGCGGGATCAAATCGGCGAGGAATGTTCACGCGTACGTGGATGATGTCGTTGTAAAAACCAAGGAGATGCCTACCCTCCTTGATGACTGAGAGAAACCTTCACCAATCTGCGAAGATTCCGGATGAAGCTCAACCCGGCCAAGTGCACGTTCGGCGTGCCGGCCGGCCAACTCTGGGCTACCTCGTCTCTCGGCGAGGAATCGAAGCCAACCCGGAGAAGATCGGTGCCATTGAGAAGATGGAACTGCCGCAGGTGCCTCAAGGACGTCCGGAAGTTCACCGGATGCCTAGCCTCCTTGAGCCGCTTCGTCGGCCGGGCCGGGAGAGAAGGCACTGCCCTTGTACCGATTGCTTCGAAGAAATCGGACAAATTCTTCCGGTCACCGCGAGCGGATGAAGCCTTCCGTGACTTAAAGCGCGTGCTCTCAACCGCGCCCATCCTCGCATCGCCGGCTTCAATGGAGCCGATGCTGTTATACATCGCTGCCACCAATCGTGTGGTTAGCATCGTCCTGGTGGTGGAACGCAAGGAAGCCGGCAAGGAGCAGTCGGTCCAGCGCCCAGTCTACTACCTTAGCGAAGTGCTGTCCCAGTCGAAGCAAAACTACCCCCACTACCAGAAGGTCACATACAGCGTATACATGGCGGCCAAGAAGCTCAAGCAGTACTTCCAGGAGCATCCCATCAAGGTGGTGGCCACAACACCCTTGGCGGAAATCATTGGCAGCAAGGACGCCAATGGCCGGGTTGCCAAGTGGGCCCTGGAGCTAGCCGCCCACACCATCATCTACGAGCCGCGCACAGCCATCAAGTCGCGAGATCCTCGCGGACTTCTTCGTCGACCAGGCCGAGATGCAATACCTGCCGCCTGTGCCCGACTCCACGCACTCGGAAGCTGCACTTCGACGGCTCGAAGATGCGAAACGGCTTGGGAGCCGGCATCGTCGTCACCTCCCCCAAGGGAGATCGGGCTGGACTACGTCCTGCGGATCCACTTCACCGCATCCAATAATGTGGCGGAGTACGAGGCGCTCATTCATGGGCTGAAGCTGGCCAAGGAGATAGGCGTGCGTCGCATCCTTTGCTTCGGTGACTCCGACTTGGTTATACAGCAAGCATCGGGTGACTGTGACGCGAAGGACGCCAACATGGCCTCGTTCCGCTTCCACGTCCAGCAACTATCCGGCTTCTTTGATGGCTGCGAATTCCATCATGTGCCGCGAGCAAACAACGAGGCGGCTGACGCCCTATCCAAGATTGTCTCAACCCGGCAAGCTATTCCGCCGGGCGTTGCCTTGGCGGTCCTCAAGAAACCGTCAATCATACCGTCACCGGACTCGGACTCCATATTCGTGCCGGCTGACCCGGGGGCTTCTCAGCCGAACCCGGGGGCTTCATCGCCCAAGTCGGGGGCTTATCAGCCGAACCCGCCGGCTCCACAGCCGAACCGGGGGCTTCTCGGTCCAACGCGGGGGCTTCTCAGCCAAACTCGGGGCTTCTCAGCCGAACCCGCCGGCTTCACAGCCGGACCCGGCGACCATGCGGTCGAAGCCGGAAGCTCCGAAGATGGAGGCCTTGGTGGTCAGCGTATTTGAAATAAAATGCGTACCATCATGGGCACAAGAATTCCTCTCCTACCTCACCGATGGTGTGCTGCCCAATGACAGGGTCCAAGCCAGGCAGATTGAGAGAAGGGAAAAGGCCTATACAATCATCAACCACGAGTTGTACAAACGCAACGTAAGTGGGGTGCTCCAGCGGTGCGTCGAGCCGGCTGAAGGGATTGAACTCCTACGGGAAATCCATCAGGGTGAGTGCGGCCACCATGCCTCCTCCAGAGCCATAGTGGCCAAAGCCTTCCGGCACGGTTTTTACTGGCCGACTGCGCTCAGAGACGCGGAAGAACTGGTGAAGAAGTGCAACGGCTGGAAACGCTTTGCCAAGCAAAAGCACACGCCGGCTTCCGCCCTGAAAACCATCCCCATTACTTGGCCATTCGCCGTATGGGGCTTGGATATGGTGGGCCCATTCAAAACAGCCCGAGGCGGCATGACTCATCTCTTGGTGATGATTGATAAATTCACTAAGTGGATCGAAGCCAAGCCAATAAAGAAGCTGGACGGCTCCACAGCCGTCACGTTCCTCAAGGAAATAATCGTGAGATACTGCTACCCCCACAGCATCATCACCGACAACGGCATCAACTTTGCTGAAGGCATTTTCAAACGCTATTGTGGGGAGATGGGGATCCGAATGGACCTATCATCCGTGGCGCATCCGGAGTCAAACGGCCAAGTGGAGAAAGCAAACGGCTTGATCCTTGCCGGCATCCGGCCCCGGCTGGTGGAGCCGCTTGAGCGCTCAGCCGGCTGCTGGATTGAAGAGCTGCCCAACGTGCTATGGAGCCTGCGCACGACGCCAAACCGCTCAGTCGGTTTCACACCCTTCTTCCTCGTATACGGGGCCGAAGCCGTCCTGCCGACTGATATCGAGCATGACGCGCCAAGGATCAAGCTCTACACAGAGGCTGAAGCCAAAGAAGCTCGTGAAGATGGAGTCGACCTGGTTGAAGAAGTCCGGCTGATGGCCGAGTCCAGGTCTACCGTATACCAGCAAAGACTCCGACGCTATCACAGCCGGAAGGTCCAGTCCTTAGCATTCCGAGAAGGAGACCTAGTGCTCCGGCTGATCCAACGGACAGCCGGACAGCATAAACTGTCATCCCCATGGGAGGGTCCCTTCATCGTGAGCAAGGCAGTAGGCAATGATTCCTACTATCTCATAGATGCCCAAGAGGCCAAGAAAAACAAGGCAAACAAAACTGACGAGGAGACTAAACGTCCCTGGAATGTCAGGTTGCTTCGACCATTTTATACTTGAGAGCAGGAATGTATGTATCCCTTGTACCCCTTTTGTAAGCTATGGAAAAGTAAGAGCCAAGAGCGCCGATTTCGACAAGTTTTTCGCGTACTATATTGTTTTCGCCAATTGGATAACACCCTCTCACGCGGCCGGCTTAGTAACGTGATCCGGTTTCCGACAGCCGGCTTCCGACCAGCTACAGACCGCAACCCGGCTGTCCGGCTGGCGGGAGTAAGTGCCTAGGGAGCCGGCACGCGAAAGACGACTAAGGGAAAGAGTGAAAGCGAATTGTTTCTTGCACAACTCTTCATAAAGTGCCGGATTGCCGAACTCGGCTCGTTCGACTGAAATACTATCGGCCTCACCCAGCGGCACGCTCTTGATCCGGCGACGGACCGCAAGTCGGACGTACGATCGGCAAGGGCACAGCCAAAGAGTGGGGCGGATGGGAAAAAGCGAACAAGTCGGAAGAAAGCAAGCCGGCACACAAATGATTAAATAAACACATTAAAGTAAGCCCTAATAAAAGGATAGTAATATTGTCTTACATATGCACCCGGCATCCCGGGGATTTAACAAATTGTCTTGCAAAAGCATAGAGGAAACATGTAAAAGCTAAGCGCCGACTGGATCAGGACCAGCCGGGGGAGCATCAGCGGAGCCGGCTGCCGGGTCATCCTCAGGCACATCTTCCGCCTCCTCATCCTCCGCTTCCTCCTCCTCATCGTCAGACGGTGGATTCGGGACCGCGATAAAGATGGCCTTGTCGACGAAGTCGGCAATGGCGCAGGCACGGGCGAGCCGGGTGGTTTTGTTCTCCGCTGGGAGCTTGTCCTCCACGTCGGCGCGCCGGTACTCCAGCTGGTCGAGGCTAACCTCGTTATACCAGGAAAGCACGAACGACAGCGCCATGTCAGCTCCGGCACGCGCGGCCGACTCCTTCCAGTCGAGGAAGCGGTCGGGCGCCCTCTCTAGCCAGGCGATGAGGATGGAGAGGTCTTGCGGCAGCATCTCGGTCGGCCACAGCAGCCGGATCAGCTCTTCAGCCGCCTTCCGGAGCTCCCAGCCAAGCTTCGTGATGGGCCCAACGCGGGCGGCCATGCCAGCCAGGTAGTCGTCCATGGAGAAGTAGGCTCCGCTTGGCTCACCAGTAGCCTGGCGGCGTGCTTCCCGCGCCTCGCCGACGCCGCCGGCGCCGCCTCCTGCGCCTCAGGGAAGGCCGCTGCAAAGAAGAAACACGTCAGAAATCCGTTGAAGCCGGAAAAAGCAGAAAAATACAAATTTTCGAAGTCCTAAAGTAAGCCTGGCGGCAGCCGGCATGAGCTGACTGCCCCCAGCCTGAAGATGGAGATTCCGAAGCTCTAAAAGTAAGCCTGGCGGCAGCCGGCAAGAACCGACTGCCCCCAGCCTGAAGATGGAGATTCCGAAGCTCTAAAAGTAAGCCTGGCGGCAACCGGCAAGAACCGACTGCCCCCAGCCTGAAGATGGAGATTCCGAAGCTCTAAAAGTAAGCCTGGCGGCAGCCGGCAAGAACCGACTGCCCCCAGCCTGAAGATGGAGATTTCGAAGTAAAAAAAAAGAAGCCTGGCGGCAGCCGGCAAGAACCAACTGCCCCCAGCCTGAAGATGGAGATATCGGAAAAATCAAAGTTTCTGCCATCGGCTGCCAACCTAAGCCGGCAGCCGACGGCCGAAAGCCGGCAAAGGGGAAGGACAGAAAAAATATAAGGACTCACCCGCCAAGCCACGGACGAGCCGGCCAATCTCATCCACCCACCGCTTGGCGGTGGCCGACAGCTCCTCAGACTTGGAGGTCACCTCTTCACGGAGCGCAAGCCGCTGCTTTTCCACCTCCTCCAGCCGCTTGCTCAGGGCTTCCACCTTCTCCTCCTCGGCCTTCTTGAGGGTGGCAAGTTCCTTGAGGTGGTTAGCCTCAAGCTGGCGCAGCCGCTTCAGCTCCCCATCAGCCACCTTCAGCTTGGCGGCAGCAGCCCGGCCCGTTTCCTCGCTCAAGGCGCATTGGGCACGGGCGGCTCGAAGATCCGACTCCAGCTGCGGGACCTGGGCGGCCTCAGCTGCAAGCCGGCAAAAACAAGCCTTCAGCAAAAAAGAAACCTAACAGAAAAAGAGCAAGTCAAAAGAAAGAAAACCCTACCCTTGGCATCCTTCAGCTCACGGGCCAGGCCGGCCATCTCGATTTTGGCCTTGTGGTAGCTTGTCACGACCTGATTGTACAAGACGGTGCGCCGCTCCGTGACCGCCTGAGAGAAGCAAAAGTCAGATATCTAGGCGAAGCCCGGGCCGGCTCCAAGCAGCCGGCCCATGCCTCGGAGGGCTACCAGGATAGCAACAACTGTAAAAAGCCAAGACAAAACACTCACCTTGTCGGCCTCCTCCAACTTCGCCAGGTTGGTCAGGGTCTCGGTGGCCCTGGCCCTGAGGTTGGTGCGGAAGCCGGAGAAAAACATCTTCATGGGCGCCACGCCTAGTTGCCCCTCCCGGCTGGTCACCTCCCAGGCGTCCGCCTGGTGCCACGCCTTCTCCATCGTGCCAGCTGAACCGAGGCTGGAGTCGGAGGCGGAGGCCACGTTCAGCAGCCTGGCACCCTTGGCCACGTGGAGGCCTGTGGTCGGATCGGATGGCCCCTCCATCCTCACCAGCGCCCGGGAGCCGGCGTCCTGTGCGCGTGCCGGCTCGTCCCTGGCCGGCTCCTCCCTCGTCGGCTCCGAAGATGGAGGCGGCGCGGTCGATGCAGTCGGCCCGGTGGGAGCCGTCGTCTCCGGCGCCTGAGGCGCTCCCTCCGGGCTGTCCTCCAGCACCATCACGTTGGGCGCGGGCCCGCCGACTCCGGTCGCAGGCGGCGCAGCCCCGCCGGCTACAGCTCCGGTCGCTGGTGGCATACCGCTGCTAGCACCGGCCGCCTGCTCCACAAACGGGGCGCGGCTCGGAAACAGGTCGTCCAGGGTCGGCCGGCGCACCGACTCACCCTGGGCGCCGCCGCCAGGCGCCGCAGAAGGCGCAGCTGAAGAAGACGCCCCCGCAGAAGGCAGCGTAGCCGTAGGCGGCACGATAACAGCAGGCGGCGTGCGCGCGCGCGTCGCGGGCTGCGGGGTTGGCTCCCACCTCTGCCGCTGAAGCGGCGACGTGATGGGAGGAGCCTGCCGAGAGCCGCCGCCCTGGGTAAACTTTATCGGAGCCCTAGTTGAACAAGCAAAAAAGATAAATACAAAAAGGAAGGAAAGAAAAGGAATCAAACAACGAAGAAAAAAGAGCTTACCCGGCTTGCTCCGGAACTCTCCTGGGCGCCTGTCGGCGCTGTTTCTTGGCCTTGGCCTCCAGCGCGACCGTGGATCCGCCGATGGCCCGCTTCTTCCCCTTGGGCGCAGAAGTCGCCGAGGCGCCAGGCGGCCTCGTGCGCAGAGGCACCGCAGGGATTGGCCCCGTGCCGGACTCCGCCGGCTCCGCCTGCTCCTGCTCCTGCTCATGCTCCGGCGAGGGCGGCGGGTTGTGCTCCCCCTGGCCGCCTTGGTCCGGCACCTCCGGCAGATCGTCGTCGCCGGCTTGGTCGCCGGCTGGGTCAGCCGGATCGACATGATCCGGCGTCCAGATCTTCTGTGCCAGGTCGCCATCCTCAATACCTTGGCGGGTGAAAAGCTGAAAGCAAAACAAGATAAATATCAAGTCGGCCACGCAGCCGCAAGCCGGAAGTCGGCCAAAACATCAAACTTACCAATTCAGGCGGCGACTCCCGGTCGTAGGGCGGCAGCCCCCAATCCCAGTTCTCCGGCATGTTGGCCTTGGTGATGTTGTTCACCCGGCGAGCAACCTGGGCCTTGGTGAGCTCCACCTTCGACGTCCGGGTTGGGTCAAGCCGGCCGGACATGTGCCCGATCTTGTGGACACGCCTCTGGAGCGGCAGCACCCGGCGCATGACGTAAGTACAGAGGAGATCCTCGGCGCTCAGCCGGCCTCCTGTGACACACTCCCCCAAGAAATCCAACAGAAGGTTCACCTCCGCGTTCGGGTCCGCTGACCTGGGGTTGTGGCCCCAGTTGAGCCGGCCGACTGGCGGAGCCGGGTTATATTCCGGCAGGTTGAGCCGGTCGAAGACTGGGTTGTCGTTCCGCACATAGAAGAATGACATCTGCCAGTTCTTCACGGAATCCACAGTCGGGATCTGTGGAAAAGACGTACCCGTGCCAGGATATATGGAGGCGGCGCCGCAGGTCCTCAGACGGCCTTCAGTCGTCTGCGCCTTGATGTAGAAGAGCCGGCTCCAGAACTCCACATCCGGCCACAAGCCGGCGTAGCCTTCCATGAAAGCCACGTAGCAGCTGAGGAGGATGAAGGCGTTGGCCGGCAGGTGGTGAGGCTGCAGGCCGAAGAAGTCGAGGAACCGGCGGAAGAAGTTTGAAGCCGGCAGGCCCAACCCACGGTCGAGGTGCGCTCCGAAGACCACACGTTCGCCGGGTTCCGGCCTAGGCTCCATCTCGGTGCCAGGCGCCCTCGTAGTCACCCCCGCCGGAATGCGGCGGAGGCGCACGAGCCGCTCGATGTCGTCCTCCCGCATGTAGGAGCCCCTCCAAGAGCCGCTTGGTTGAGCCATCGAGGAGGAGGAGGAAGAAGAAGACCACGAGAGGCGAAACGGCGAAGAAGAACCGCTCCTCGACGGGGGAGAGCGCGGTGGAGAAGAGCGTGCCGTCGACACGCACGGCCCCGTGGCGCCGGATTGGCGAAGTAGTGGCGGCGGCCCGGCGGAAGTACGTCGGGGCGGCTGCCCGCCGGAGTTCGCCGGAGAAACGGTGAAGTGACCGCGCCGGAGTAGCGAGGAGCTCGAACGGGAGAAAGAACAGAGCGGAGTGAGAGCGCGAGGAAGAAGGACGCCTCGATACCGCTTCGGGGGCATTTATAGCCGCCTAACGCGCCAGTTGCGCGGACACGTGGCGATCGTGGGCCACGATGGGGATTTACTGCGGCCTTAACTACCCCCACGACGTCAGCGGTTACTAGAAACGGACGCGCCACTTCCCCCACGACCGCACCGGATCCGGAGGAAACACCGATGTGACCATACGTAACGGCAACAGGAGCCAGCCGTCAGACCGGTCAAGTCGGGCGCAGGGCCCGAGGCAGCGGAGACACCGGCGCACCCAAGCCAGAGCCGGACGTTAAAGTCCACCCGGCCCCAAACTCTCTCAGCGAGGCGGAGATATCGTCAACACCTGCGAAAAAGCGAAAGCTGCAGAAGCAAAAGTAGCGTTCGGCTAGAAGCAGCCGGATGAGGCAAGCCGGACGAGGGCGCAGCCGGCTGAACGGAAATTCTCAGTCGGCCCCTCTAAGAAGATCTAAGAACCAGGGAAACCTGCCTAGGTCCCTCTTAACGCAGGACCTTGCCAGCTTCGGGGGCTAATGTCGGGGGGAAGACCCCGTGTAGGGCAATGGACGCGGAGTAGCCGGCTAGAGGTTGGCCGGCTCGCGGCAAAGGCCGGCTGAGGAGCAGACGGCTCGAGCCGTGGCCGGCTGCTTCGGAAGTCGGCTGGCTCTAAGTCCTAGTCGGCCTGGCTACGGCCGTCTGCGCTGTGGCTGGGCCGGCTTCTACAAGCCATATCCGACTGGGGTCTATACCTCGGACCGACTCGAGGCTGGCGAGTCTTGCATGAGAAGGAAGCCTGGGTAGGTGGTCCGGATTCAAAGGTCCACGCCGACCTCACTTTCCGTAAGCGCGGGGCACCGTAGAGCAACAGTGCCACGCAGCGGACAGGCCATCATCGCCTACGACGATCCGTACCGGCTACAGGACATGATGGCGACAGGGACATCTCCTCGCCATGCCGCTGACTCCCTCTGGCGGACGGGATAGGCCACTACGCCTCAACGGCTCCATGACGTCAACGCCTCGGGAAGGAGCGGAAGCCGGAGCCGGCCAAGCCGGCCACTAGACTATAGGGACTTCTATGTAAAGTGCCAGCGCCTATATAAGCCGGTCTACCCCCCTCGTGTGGGGGACGACCGATGAGTCTCACTTCATTCTAGACTTAGCGCTACTCGAGGAGAGAGACCTTCGTCTACCTTAGCCTCCCCGAGCAGCCGGACACAGCTCTAGGAGCACCATTGTATTGTGTGATTACCATATACACTCATAGCAGGAGTAGAGGTGTTACCTCCATCGGAGGGCCTCGAACCTGGGTACGTCGACCGTGTCACTCGTGCCCATACCCGCTTCCGGATACCACCGTGAGACCATCTAGGAACCACCTTCGATTAGCCACCCTATGGCATATGCCGTGACGATACCACGACAACTTAGACATCCATACCGGGACAACATAGACAACAGATAATGGACTCCTCTTTAATGCATAAGCATTCAACAACAGTTAAAATTCTCATAGGAGATTGAGGATTAATTGTCCAAACTGAAACTTCCACCATGAATCATGGCTTTAGTTAGTGGCCCAATGTTCTTCTCTAACAATATGCAAACTCAAACCATTTGATCATGAAAATCCCCCCTACTTCAGAAAAGACGAACATGCATAGCAACTCACATGATATTCAACAAAGGTGTAATAGTTGGTGGCGTCCCTAGAAACATGGTTACCGCTCAACAAGCAACTTATTAAGAAATAAGATACATAGCTACATATTCTTCACCACAATAGTTTTTAAGGCTATTTTCCCATGAGCTATATATTGCAAAGACAAAGGATAGAATTTTAAAGGTAGCACTCAAGTAATTTACTTTGGAATGGCAGAGAAATACCATGTAGTAAGTAGGTATGGTGGACACAAATGGCATAGTTTTTGGCTCAAGGATTTGGATGCACGAGAAGGATTCCTCTCAATACAAGGCTAGGCTAGCAAGGTTGTTTGAAGCAAACTGAAGTATAAAACGGTGCAGCAAGACTCACGTATGAACATATTGTAAGCATTATAAGACTTTACATTGTCTCCTTGTTGTTCAAACACCTCAACCAGAAAATATCTAGAGGGAATACTTCTGCCTCTGCCTCCACTTGTTGCTCCCCTTGGGAGCCTTGGGCTTGAGCGGAGGCATGCGCCCGCCGGAGATCTCCACCCGCTGGATGCTGCGGAGGTGCATGCCGAGCGCCAAGTTCTTGGCGCGGAAGGAGTTGGGGTTCACCGACGCGCCGACCTTGGGGTTGGTGTGGCCGATGTTCTCGGCATGCGTGAGGACGCGGTTGAAGTCGGTGCCGCCGAGCCTCCTAGTGCAGAAGGGGCACCTGTAGACACCCTTGGCGACGTCGAGGTAGGAGACGTACTGGCCGACCTGCAGCCTCCGCAGCACCTGGCGAGTCTTGACGTCATGGTGCTCGTCATCGCTGCCGACGTCGCTGCCAGACAGCTGATCCATATCAAACGGGAATTTATTAGTGAATGAGTTGCAAACGTGCATGATAACAAAGTTAGGAAAAACAGAGGCAGCCTCAGTTAAAGTGGACACGATTATATGTCTACAGGGACGGTGTAAGCGAACCAAAGCTCATGCACAACAGATTTGTACACAGAAATGGTTCGCTGAACCCTCCCTGCAAAAATCTGTGCCCACCGATTCATCATAGGCAAAGAAACAGATTTCAGATCTGAACTTGAACACATTCCAGATTATTTGCAAATTAAACGGTTGATATCTTTTGATTCGTGCATAAAATAACTGATTGAGATCCTATGATTACTTGCATAAATTAACCGATTGAGATCCCATTATTACTTGCATAAATTAACCGAATGGCCGAACCCCAAATCTTAAACGAAATCAAGGAGGGATCAAAGCAAAATGGAATAAAATCGGCGCAAATATTAGCCCAATACTCATCCATCCACAGATCCATCTACACCAGCACAAATAGGGTTCAAAAAGGAATGGGGAACAAAAAAGGAAGCAAACCGCAGTTACCTCGTTCCATGGGTCCTCTATGGAGGTGTCGTAGCGGTTCGGGGAGGGACGTACGGCACCGGCTCGTAGGGGTCCCATCCCGGCGGGATCCGGCCGCGACCGGCGGCAGCAGCCTCCGATGCACCGGCGGAGGCGGCGGCGACGTCCGTTGAGGGACGGCGGCGACGTCCGTTGAGGGGACGGCGTCGAAGAGGGAGGCGTCACGCTTGGAGCCGACGGCGCCGTGGACGATGGGATTGGCATTCTCCTTGTCCATCTCGCCGGCAGAGGAGAGGGAGAGGGAGAGGGTTTTTTGCTTTGGAGAAGATGATGGGACGTGAGAGAGGCGGCGTTGCGTAGGCGAGTGAGAGTGACAGAGATAGTGGGAGGAGGAGTCTATAAAGGCAAGGGGTGGTTAATGCGACCCGCGTCCTACGCGTCCACCGCTGCACGTCCGCACGTCTTGGACTTCGCAATGCACCACGCGCCCACGATTGCACGTCTTCGACTTCCGCACCGCGACCGGCGTCTACGCGTCAACAATTGCACGTCTTTCATTTCTGCACCGCAACACGCGTCCTCGAGTCTAACCCTGGAAATTTAGATATACTCAGGTATAACCTCGAGCATTATACTAGTATTTTTTGTGTGCTTAGTTTTCCCCTTGAGTGCTAATACTGGCTAGTGCAATATGCTCAGTTTTACCCTCAAGTAGTTGGTCAACAGACAGTCAACAAATGGGATTAACTAGTTAAATGAGTTATTTAATGTGCAAAAAATTCCGAAAAATAGTGGCACATACTCATGGAGTCTTTACCACAAATTGCCAGTTCTCAAAACATAGATAAGTCATAGATAAATCAAGTTTTACCACAAATTGCCACTTCTCAAAGGCCTTCTCAAATCACCTAGTAGCTATGAAGGTGCATGGTTTTCCACAATAAGCCCTTCCCAAAACAGCTTTCCCCAAAACATACTTTGTCTAAATGAGGCCACAATTCTCACACTCATGTATATTTGTATTGCAAATAGTTTGAGATAGGCCAAGATGGGTTTTATTGTACAAAACACGCATTTTCCATTTTTTAAATCTCATATTTGAATCCCTTAGTCTGTTTTTTACATAGGTGCCCTTGGTTTCTTGATACTACTCGGTTTTGCCCTCTCCCTCCACAAATTCTCTCACACGTGCAACATTGCCCCGATTGGTCTAGCCCATGTCACGCGGATCGTGCCCGCCGACCGTTGATCGTATGATCTAACGGGCGGGATAACCCTCTCTCTCTCTGTCGGTGGTTACCTTCCACTCTCTAAGTATGCTAAAGGACGGTTTTCTGTATTTATTTTCACGCGCTAAAAATTATAAACTCTTTTAGGCATTACTTTTCACGCAAAAAATGATAAACCATCACCGATTTGTTGTAGCCATAAATTTTCACGCAAAAAATGATAAACCGTCACCGATTTGTTGTAGCCATTAATTTTCACGAAAATCCCAAATGATAAACCATCACCGATTTGTTGTAGCCATTAATTTTCACGCAAAAAATGATAAACCATCACCGATTTGTTGTATCCATTACTTTTCACGCAAAAATTGATAGACCATTACGATTTCTTGTAGCCATTACTATTCACGGTAAAAATGATAAACGAACCAATCTATCTATCTCTGTATTTGAGGTTTTGACCTGAAAACAAATGGGTATTATAAAGGGAAATAAAAGTTCAAAAAAATGTAAAAACGAAACAATCTACCTATCTTTGTATAGAAGATCGTCCGTATGATTTTTGAGGTCATTTAGAGAAGGTAGAAAAAAATCCCTTTTGAGAAGGTCGAAAAAACCTAACTTGTTACAAAAGCTGGTTTCAGTGAGACCTAACCAAATTTGGCATACATTATGCCATATCTATAACAACAAGGAATATCTAAAAGGGAAAGTTTCACAAAATTTGAAATTTATGGCGAAAATGATGCCATACATGATGCTGTTTTTCGAGGTTTTGACCTGAAAATCAATTGGATATTATAAAGGGAAATAAAAAGTTCGAAAATATAAAAACGAAACAATCTATCTATCTATGTATAGAAGATCAGCTGTATGAAATTTGAGGTCATTTAGAGGAGGTAGAATAAATCACCTTGTTAGAAAAGCTGGTTTCAGGTGAGACGAAACGGCATGCGTTTAAGCAAAGTGATTTTTTCGAACATCTCCAAATGATCCCAAATTTGCCATACATGATGCCATACGTGTAACAACAAGGAACCCTATCTAAAAAGTGTCAAAAAAGTTTGCCCAACCGTATAGCTCTATCAAAAAGAACCTCACCATGGCGCTAGTATAATTTTGGGCTTAGTTACAAACTTTCGTTACCTAACCTTCAACACGAAACTTGTTTCAAATCACTTTTGGCGTACAAGAAACAAATCCCTCTTTGATTCGAGCACCACAACCTCCAAACTTTGCCGATGCCGATATCGGCATGGTCGAAACTGGCTATGCTCGACGCCACTGCTAGGTCACCGTCGGGATGCACCCTCAATCCCGTCCCCTCATTCGATCAACGACACACCAGAGATACCGCCGAGGTCAATGCCGAACGTACATGCTGATGCCAATGCCGAACATGCATCCACGCCGACGTGGGCACAGCCACGCCGCCCCGCTATGCTGGATGCCACAGACCACCGCGAGGTCTTTCCCTTCGCCACCACACTCTTCTAGCACCCATCTATACACGCCAGAAAGGAGAGACACTAGTTTACTCTACATTGCTCGCGTTCGTGTCGGACACGGTCGATCAAAGTTTTGAGGTAGTCGTCGATGTCGTCGACCATTTCTTCTCTTCTTTGCATGGTTAAACGCGTCTAGTTCATATCTATCTAATGCGTCTGGTCTCGCCTCATGCAGTTCTTTGTGGACGTCGATCTCATCTCGGCACCCCGCAGGCCACCTCCTCCGTGCCATCGATGTAGAGCTCCGTTTAAAAATCTATTCCTACCCGTGTATTGCCCCTTGTATCAGCGCCATGGCCCACTTGTCATTCGATATACCGAAGCCCCACTCGTGCGTGTTTTGGTCAGGGATACAACGATGCTTACGGTCAAACAAAGATGGATGGTCTGACGTGTCTTTGCGGGCTCTACGTGGCCCCACTAGTCAGAAGATAACGGTCAACCGTCGGGCAACCGGCCGTTATAGCATCTGTGATGGTTTCAGACAAGCACTTGGGGAAAACTGAGGAAAAACTAAGGAGCTGGGGAAAACTGAGCACAACTAAGGAACCGAGGGCACGAAAATAGAAATCCCTAACCAGAAAATATCTAGACTCTAGAGACCAATCATGCAAACCAAATTTTAACAAGCTCTATGTAGTTCTTCATTAATGGGTACAAAGTACATGATGCAAGAGCTTAAACATGATCTATATGAGCACAACAATTGCCAAGTATCAAATTATTCAAGACATTATACCATTTACCACATGCGGCATTTTCTGTTTCCAACCATACAACAATGAACGAAGCAGTTTCAAACTTCGCCATGAACATTAAGAATAAAGCTAAGAACACCAGTGTTCATATGAACGAGCGGAGCGTGTCTCTCTCCCACACAAGCATGAATTTATTCAGAGAATGAAAATAACAAAATGAAAATAAAAGCATACAGACGCTCCAAGTAAAGTACATAAGATGTGACGGAATAAAAATATAGTTTCAATAGAGGTGACCTGATAAGAGGCATCCCCAAGCTTAGATGCTTGAGTCTTCTTGAAATATGCAGGGATGAACCACGGGGGCATCCCCAAGCTTAGAATTTTCACTCTTCTTGATCATATTGTATCATCCTCCTCTCTTGACCCTTGAAAACTTCCTCCACACCAAACTCAAAACAAACTCATTAGAGGGTTAGTGCATAATCAAAAATTCACATGTTCAGAGGTGACACAATCATTATTAACACTTTTGTACATTGCTCAAAGCTACTGGAAGTTAATGGAACAAAGAAATCCATCCAACACAACAAAAGAGGCAATGCAAAATAAAAGGCAGAATCTGTCAAAACAGAACAGTCCGTAAAGACTGAGATGAAAATGCTCAAATTGAATGAAAGTTGTGTACATATCTGAGGATTACTCACGTAAATTGGCAGATGTTTCTGAGTTACCTACAGAGAATACTACTCAAATTCGTGACAGCAAGAAATCTGTTTCTGCGCAGTAATCCAAATCTAGTATCAACCTTACTATCAAAGACTTTACTTGGCACAACAATGCAATAAAATAAAGATAAAGAGAGGTTGCTACAGTAGTAACAACTTCCAAGACACAAAAAAACAGTAGCAAAAGAAAAACATGGGTTATCTCCCAAGAAGTGCTTTCTTTATAGCCATTAAGATGGGCTCAGCAGTTTTAATGATGCACTCCCAAGAAATAGGAGTTGAAGCAAAAGAGAGCATCAAAAGCAAGTATGAAACACTTTTAAGTCTAACCCACTTCCTATGAAAAGGAGTCTTGTACACAAATAAATTCATGTAGAACAAAGTGACAAGCATAGGAAGATAAAACACAAGTAACTTAAAAAATTTCAGCATATAGAGAGGTGTTTTAGTATCATGAAAATTTCTACAACCATATTTTCCTCTCTCATAATAATTTCCAGTGGCATCATGAACAAACTCAACAATATAACTATCACATAAAGCATTCTTATCATGAGTCTCATGCATAAAATAATTACTACTTCCAACATAAGCATAGTCATTCTTATTAATTGTAGTGGGAGCAAATTCAACAAAGTAGCTATCATTATTATTCTCATCATCAAATATAGAAGGCATAGTATAATCATAATAAACTTTATCCTCCATAGTAGGCGGCACCAAAATACCACTATCATTATAATCATCATAAATGGGAGGCAAAGTATCATCAAAGTAAATTTTCTCCTCCATGCTTGGGGGACTAAAAATATCATGCTCATCAAAACCAGCTTCCCCAAGCTTAGAACTTTCTATATCATTATCAACAATGATGTTCAAAGCGTTCATACTGATATTACTACTAGCATGCAAATAAGGTTCCATAGGTTTTTTAATTTTCGCATCAAACAATCCATGTCTTAACTCAGGAAATAGAATAAAAAGCTCATTGTTGTCCATTATGCCTAACTAGTGAAAACAATAAACAAAAAGATGCAATTGCAGGATCTAAAGGAAATAGCTTCGAGCACTCACACACCGGCAGCAAGACTAGGAGATAGCTTAGTAGTCGGAGGATGTGAATACCTTTTACCTTACCACCCCGGCAACGGCGCCAGAAAATAGCTTAGTTGCCGGGGTCCAGAGTGTGAGTGCCTTTTACCTTACCTCCCCGGCAACGGCGCCAGAAAATAGCTTGATGTCTACGCACACTCCTTTAGCTGTAGACAGTGTTGGGCCTCCAAGAGCAGAGGTTTGTAGAACAGCAGCAAGTTTTCCCTTAAGTCGATCACCCAAGGTTTATCGAACTCAGGGAGGAAGAGGTCAAAGATATCCCTCTCAAGCAACCCTGCAATCACGATACAAGAAGTCTGTTGTGTCCCCAACACACCTAATACACTTGTCAGATGTATAGGTGCACTAGTTCGGTGAAGAGATAGTGAAATACAAGTGGTATGAATGAATATGAGCAGTAGTAACAGCGCCAGAAAATAGCTTGCTGGCGTGCAGTTGATGGTAGTAATATTGCAGGAAGTAAAGATGCAGTAAAACATTAAACAAGCGATGATTACAGTATTTGGAAACAAGGCCTAGGGATCATACTTTCACTAGTGGATACTCTCAACATTGATCACATAATAAAACCACTCTACACTCTCTTGTTGGATGATGAAGACCATTAATTGTGTAAGGCTACAAGAGCACCTCAATGCCGGAGTTAACAAGCTCCACAACATTCGATGTTCATATTTAAATAACCTTAGAGTGCATGGTAGACCAACGCAATTATACCGAGTACTAACATAGCATGCACACCGTCACCGACAGACTATGAAAGGAGAAATAGATCACATCAATACTATCATAGTAATAGTTAACTCCATAATCTACAAGAGATTACAATCATAAACTACGCCAAGTACTACATGATGCACACACTCGTCACCATTACATCATGGAGGAGGAATAGACTACTTTAATAACATCACTAGAGTAGCACATAGATTAATAGTGATATAAAGCACATTGCAATCATAAAGGAATATAAATAAGCACTTCACTATGCTATTCTAAATTACTCTCTGGCAAGATAACGAACACTAATTCATCATGTAGGAAAACCTTAAAGATGTATTCCCAAGTACTAATAAACACCCCACGCTGTCACTTTGAGGATTCATAGGAGGTACTAACACACCACAATTTCATAGAGACATCCAACTCAAATCATAACTCGGTGAATAAGTATTCGTGAAATATAGCCTAAGAGACCCACACGGTGCACACACTCTGTCACCTTTACACACGTGGGACAAGGAGTCTCCAGGAGATCACATAAGTAAAATCCACTTGAATAGCATAACGACATCTAGATTACAAGCTCATCATATGGATCTCAATCATGTAAGGCAGCTCATGAGATCATTGTATTGAAGTACATGGAGAGAGATTAACCACATAGCTACCGGTACAGCCCTTAGCCTCGATGGAGAACTACTCCCTCCTCATGGGAGACAGCAGCGTCGATGGAGATGGCGGTGGTGTCGATGGAGATGCCTTCCAGGGGCACTTCCTGTCCCGGCGGCGTGCCGGAACAGAGACTCCTGTCCCCCAGATCTTGGCTTCGCGATGGCGGCGGCTCTGGAAGGTTTCTCGTACCGTGGCTTTTTCGTATCGAAGATTTAGGTCAGGGGGCTTCTTATAGGCGAAGAGGCGGAGTCGGAGGGGCTACGGAGCCGCCAGACAATAGGGGGCGCCCCCCCCCTTGGGCCGCGCCGACCACATGTGTGGGGGGCCTGTGGCCCTCCTCTGGCCCCTCTCCGGTGTTCTGGAAGCTTCGTGGAATTATAAGATACTGGGCGTTGATTTCGTCCAATTCCGAGAATATTTCCTTACTAGGATTTCTGAAACCAAAAACAACAGAAAACAGGAACTGGCACTTCGGCATCTCGTCAATAGGTTAGTTCCGGAAAACGCATAATAATGACATAAAGTGTGTATAAAACATGTGAGTATCATCATAAAAGTAGCATGGAACATAAGAAATTATAGATACTTTTGAGACGTATCAAGGCCCGGCTGCCACCGGCTGGTAGGACAAAAGATGTTGTGCAAGTTTCTCATTGCGAGCACATACGACTAAATATGGAACACATGCCTATTGATTGATTAGTACTTGGATACCGTTTTATTATTATCTGCAAATGGCCTACCTTGATTGTTACATGAGTTTCTCTCATCCATGAACGCCCGTTCATCCATCCCTGTGCCTACAGTATTTTAATCCTGCTGTTTACTATAATCACTACTGCTGTCTTTGTTACACTGCTGCCGATATTTCACTACTGCTACTGCTATAAAACTGTTGCTACTGATAAACTCTTGCGAGCAAGTCTGTTTCAGGTGCAACTGAATTGACAACTCCGTTGTTAAGGCTTACAAATATTCTTTGGCTCCCCTTGTGTCGAATCAATAAATTGGGTTTTACTTCCCTCGAAGACTGTTGCGATCCCCTATACTTGTGGGTCATCAAGACTATTTTCCGGCGCCGTTGCCGGGAGCATAGCTTTATTTGCATGTTCACTTCGATTGATATTGTTCGCTGCAAATTCTCCATCATGGGTAAACCTCGCGATACTAAAGTCGCCATATTACCATCCACTACAAGAAAAGGTACAACTCCGAGTACCTCTCGCTGCTCTTGATTCACCATCTCGTGATAAGTAAACTTGTTTCACCACCACAAGCTTCAAATGCTCTGGTACTCGCTGCTGAATCTGAAAATTCCTCTTATAATTTTGATGATGCTTCTGCAGTGCTTGATAATGATGGTTCATTAGGATCTTTTCTAGATGCTACAATTGCTAGGTCTAGACAAATTGAAAATACTCGAAACTCCTAATGAAAATGCTGCTACACTCGTTAATTCACCTGAGTCTCGTTGAATACTCTAGTGATGATCTTGATGAAGATTATGTAGAACTTGATGATGATTTCATTGATAAATGCAATGCTACAAGCTGGTACAAGTAATATTAAAAAGCTTCTTGTACAACATACTTGGTAGATATAAAGCTGTCTCCCGATCCTAAATTTGCCACATCTCCTATAAACATTAAGGATAAGGATTATGATTTTTCTCTTGATTTATCTCATATATCTATTGTTGAGAAAACACCTTTTTGTGGTACTGAAAAAGTAAGTGTGCTGTAGAACACATGATTGAGCTGTCTACTCTGAGTAGCTTGTTTTCTGATGATGTTAAGAAGCGTACTTATTTCGTTGCTAAAATTTTTCCTTTCTCATTAAAGGATGATGCTAAAACTTGGTATAATAGTTTGCCACCTGATTCTATTGATAGTCCAAGTGATTTGCTTGATGTTTTTTTTCGGAAATACTTTCCTGCTAGTGCTCAACATATTGCTTTGCGAAAAATTTATAATTTTGACCAGGAAGATGGAGAGAAATTGCACGAGGCTTGGGCGAGATTTTGCTCTCTTATCGAGCTCGGTCCGGACATGATCTGGAAAAGTATGATTTACTTGATATATTTTATAGTGGACTAACCATTGAGTCTAGGGCATACCTGGATAGTTGTGCTTGGTTGTGTTTTCGGGAAAGAACTCCGGACGACGTCGAAGAATTATTGGCTAGAATAGGCCGGAATCATGATGATTGGGCTACACCCGAACCAACCCCGACACCAATATTGAAGAAGAGGGTATGATTAAATTAAATGATGAAGATATGAGGGAAGCCAAGAAATCTCTTAAAGAGAAGGGTATTAAATCCGAAGATGTGAAGAATTTACCTCCCATAGAAGATTTATGTAAGATTACTCCCCCTTCATCCATGATTGAGGTACACTCTCTTCAACGCTTTACTAGGGAAGATATTCCGTATTCAAAACCTCCTGCTCAATGCTTAGATTAGTTTGATAATTATATTGTTAAACAAAATAATTTCAATATGAGAGTAGAGAATCATTTAATGGAAAATTCTCGAGCTATTAGTGAATTGCATGGTATTGTGGAGAGAACCTCCAATGATGTTAAGATGCTTGTTAAACATTTTCATATGGTTCAAACTCAAATTGATCAACTCACTAAAGTGCAAAATGACTTGTGAAGAAAAACATGCTTATGAAGTAACAACTAGAGGCGGTGTTTCTACTCAGGATCCTCTATATACCGAGGGGCACCCCAAAAGAGTTGAGCAAGATTCTCAACGAACTGAAACTTGTACTCCTTCTAAGAAAAAGAAAAAGAAACATAAAACTGTTGTAGAATCCTTTTAGCCTATTAATGATCCTAATAGTATTTCTATTTCTGATGCTGAAACTGAAAGTGGTAATGAACATGATAAAGATAATGATAAGAATGATGCTTGTGATAAAGAAGAGGTTGAAGAAGAACCTGAAAAGCATGCTAAAAATAAAAAGTATACTAAAGAAGATTTTATTGCTAAGAAACATGGTAATGAAAGAGATCCTTGGGTTCAAAAGCAAATGCCTTTTCCTGCTAAGAAAGTAAAATCAAAGGAAGAAGAACATTATAATAAATTTTGTGATTGGAGGAAACCTTTATTCCTGCAAATCCCTTTGACTGATGCTATTAAATTGCCTCCTTATTCAAAGTATATGAAAGATATTGTCTCTAACAAAAGGAAAATTCCTAATGAGGAGATTTCCACTATGCTTGCTAATTACTCTTTCAATGGCAAAGTTCCAAAGAAGTCAGGTGACACGGGTATACCGACTATTCCTTGTTCCATCAAGAATAATTATGTTAGAACTGCTCTATGTGATTTGGGAGCAGGTGTTAGTGTTATGCCTTTTTCTCTTTATAAGAGACTTTATTTAGATAAGTTGATACCAACTGATATATCTTTGCAAATGGCTGATAAATCTACTGCTATTCCTGTTGGTATATGTGAGGATGTTCCTGTTCAAGTTACTAATAATTGCTTAATATTAACTGATTTTGTTGTGTTGGAAATGCTTGAAGATGATAATATGTCTATTATTCTTGGGAGACCTTTTCTTAACACCGCAGGGGCTGTTATTGATTGCAATAAAGGAAAAGTTACTTTCAATGTCGATGACAAGGAGCATACCGTTTATTTTCCCAAGAGGATTGATAAAGTATGTGGAGTTAATACAATTTCGATGTGAGAACTATCAAAGTGGGAACTATTGATTGTCCTATATATGAGCCTAAGCAAGGATATCAAAGTATTATGATTGGATCCATATCAATTCAATACAAGGTAACATGATTGATTTGAGGTTTATTTCTTCTTATGTCATGTAAAATTTATTTGGTGGCAAGACTTGATCAACCTTGTTAACAAATACATTTTATATGCATAGAAGAGCTAAACAACACTTCTTTCTTCCTCCACTTGCTTTACTTGCTGTAGCACTACTTGATTTGCAAAATGCTTTAGTCGTTTAGAGGTTTGAAAATCTTTTTCTGCCCTATAATAATAATTTTGACACCCAGAAATATGCGTTTTTCAAAGTTTTCAAAAATTTACAAAAATTATACTGTTGGTCTTATTTTTCGAAGAGCTACCTGGGAGCACCTGGGGATGACCAGTGGGGCACCCCAGGGTGCACCCCACCAGCCGGCGCGGCCAAGGAGGGGGGCGTGCCACCCTGTGGTGTGGGCCCCTCCTTGCCCCACTTATTCATCTCTTCCTCCCATCTCACTCTCTCTCCCGAAAAAACTCGTACTCACTTTCTCTCACTCGCGTTTCTGCTCAAGAGCTCAAGATTTCTCGATCTCTTTGCTCAGCCCAGATTTCTGTCTGAAATTTGGCACATTTACTCTCCGGTATGTGACTCCTCCGATTATCCAAGTAGAATTTTGTTTGGTTGAGTATATCTTGAATATTTTGCTGCTGTAGGTAACATGTTTAGTGAGCTTGCATGCTTGTTCTAAGTTGTAAAAATTATTTTTGATGCATGTTTAGTACTCTACCAAGTTCCTATAGTAGTTTCCCTCAATTATATGTCACCAAATCAAATTTTATAATGTTTGTTGAAAAATTTCAGAAAATGGAGTGGAATAGGCACCAACTCAACCAACAAGAATTGGAGGTGCAACAGGTTATGAGAGTTCATCGCGAAGAAGGAGTATACCCCTCTTACTACCCATGCGTTGATTTTATGAGGAGTGCAGGAATCCTGCAGGATGTTCAAAATCTGATTGCTAATGCAGGGTTGGAAGGTTTTGTTGTTGGTCAACCTTGCCAATATGCAAAACTAACCATGTCGGTAGTGCAGGATTTTGAATTCATTTGGTCCCAAACTAACCCCATGGTTCGATACAAAATTTATAATAAAACTATCAACTTGCCTTTTGATGATTTTTGTGCAGCAATTAGAGTGCCACAATGGGGATCATGCGAGAAGGTTAGGGGACTATGATTGCGCGTAATTAACACGTCCGTTGGGAACCCCAAGAGGAAGGTATGATGCGCACAGTAGCAAGTTTTCCCTCAGAAAGAAACCAAGGTTTATCGAACCAGGAGGAGCCAAGAAGCACGTTGAAGGTTGATGGCGGAGGAGTGTAGTGCGGCGCAACACCGGGGATTCCGGCGCCAACGTGGAACCTGCACAACACAATCACGGAACTTTTCCCCAACGTAACAACGAGGTTGTCAATCTCACCAGACTTGCTGTAAACAAAGGATTAGATGTATAGTGTGGATGATGATGGTTGTTTGCGAAGAACGAGTAAAGAACAATTGCAGCAGTTTGTATTTCAGATGTAAAGAATAGGACCGGGGTCCACAGTTCACTAGCGGTGTCTCTCCCATAAGATAGCGAGATGTTGGGTGAACAAATTACGGTTGGGCAATTGAAAAATAAAGAAGGCATAACAATGCACATACATATATCATGATGAGTACTATGAGATTTAATCGGGGCATTACGACAAAGTACATAGACCGCTATCCGACATGCATCTATGCTCGAAAAGTCCACCTTCGAGGTTATCATCCGAACCCCTTCCAGTATTAAGTTGTAAACAACGGACAATTGCATTAAGTATGGTGCGTAATGTAATCAACACAAATATCCTTAGACAAAGCATCGATGTTTTATCCCTAGTGGCAACGAGCACATCCACAACCTTAGAACTTTCACGTCACTGTCCCAGATTTAATGGAGGCATGAACCCACTATCGAGCATAAATACCCCCTCTTGGAGTCACAAGTATCAACTTGGCCAGAGCCTCTACTAGCAACGGAGAGCATGCAAGAACATATATGATAGATTGATAATCAACTTGACATAGTATTCAATATCCATCGGATCCCAACAAACACAACATGAAGGATTACAAATAGATGATCTTGATCATGATAGGCAGCTCACAAGATCTAACATGATAGCACAATGGGGAGAAGACGACCATCTAGCTACTGCTATGGACCCATAGTCCAGGGGTGAACTACTCACACATCGATCCGGAGGCGATCATGGCGTTGAAGAGACCTCCAGGATATGATTCCCCTCTCCGGCAGGGTGCCGGAGGCGATCTCCTGAATCCCCCAAGATGGGATTGGCGGTGGCGGCGTCTCTGGAAGGTTTTCCGTATCGTGGCTCTCGGTACTGGGGGTTTCGCGACGGAGGCTTTAAGTAGGCGGAAGGGCAGGTCGAGAGGCGTCACGAGGGGCCCACACACCAGGGCCGCGCGTCCATGGCCCAGGCCGCGCTGCCCTGCTGTGTCGCCACCTCGTGGCCCCACTTCGTCTCTCCCTCGGACTTCTGGAAGCTTCGTGCAAAAATAGGACCCTGGGCGTTGATTTCGTCCAATTCCGAGAATATTTCCTTACTAGGATTTCTGAAACCAAAAACAGCGAGAAAACATCAATCGGCTCTTCGGCATCTCGTCAATAGGTTAGTGCGGAAAATGCATAAATATGACATATAATGTGTATAAAACATGTGAGTATCATCATAAAAGTAGCATGGAACATAAGAAATTATAGATACGTTTGGGACGTATCAAGCATCCCCAAGCTTAGTTCCTACTCGCCCTCGAGTAGGTAAACGATAACAAAGATAATTTCTGAAGTGACATGCTATCATAATCTTGATCATACTATTGTAAAGCATATGAGATGAATGCAGCGATTCGAAGCAATGATGAAGATAATGAGTAAACTAATGAATCATATAACAAAGACTTTTCATGAATAATACTTTCAAGATAAGAATCAATAAGACTTGCATAAGAGTTACTCATAAAGCAATAAATTCAAAGTAAAAGCATTGAAGCAACACAAAGGAGATATAAGTTTCAGCGGTTGCTTTCAACTTTAACATGTATATCTCATGGATAATTGTCAACACAAAGCAATATAACAAGTGCAATAACTAAACATGTAAGTATCAATGCACACAGTTGATACAAGTGTTTGCTTCTAAGATAGAAAGAATAGGAAAACTGACTCAACAATAAAGTAAAAGATAGGCCCTTCGCAGAGGGAAGCATTGATTACTATATTTGTGCTAGAGCTTTTCATTTTGAAAACAAGAAACAATTTTGTCAACGGTAGTAATAAAGCATATGAGTTATGTCTAAAACATCTTATAAGTTGCAAGCCTCATGCATAGTATACTAATAGTGCTCGCACCTTGTCCTAATTAGCTTGGGTTAACACGGATTATCATTGCATAGCATATGTTTCAACCAAGTGTCACAAAGGGGTACCTCTATGCCGCCTGTACAAAGGTCTAAGGAGAAAGCTCGCATTGGATTTCTCGCTTTTGATTATTCTCAACTTAGACATCCATACCGGGACAACATAGACAACGAGATAATGGACTCCTCTTTAATGCATAAGCATTTAACAACAGTTATTATTCTCATAAGAGATTGAGGATTAGCTGTCCACACTGAAACTTCCACCATGAATCATGGCTTTAGTTAGCGGCCCAATGTTCTTCTCTAACAATATGCATACTCAAACCATATGATTGTGAAAACCGCCCTTACTTCAGACAAGACGAACATGCATAGCAACTCACATGATATTCAACAAAGGTAAAAGAGTTGATGGCGTCCCCGTAAAACATGGTTACCGCTCAACAAGCAACTTATTAAGAAATAAGACACATAAGTACATATTCTTCACCACGATAGTTTTTAAGCTATTTTGTCCCATGAGTTATATATTGCAAAGGTAAAGAATAGAAGTTTTAAAGGTAGCACTCAAGTAATTTACTTTGGAATGGCGGAGAAATACCATGTAGTAGGTAGGTATGGTGGACACAAATGGCATGGTTATTGGCTCAAGGATTTGGATGCATGAGAAGAATTCCTCTCAATACAAGGTTAGGCTAGCAAGGTTGTTTGAAGCAAACTCAAGTATAAAAGGTGCAGACAAAGCTCACATATGAACATATTGTAACTATTATAAGACTTTACATTGTCTCCTTGTTGTTCAAACACCTCAACCGAGAAAATATCTAGACTCTAGGGATCAATCATGCAAACCAAATTTTACAAGCTCTATGTAGTTATTCATTAATGAGTACAAGGTACATGATGCAAGAGCTTAAACAAGATCTATATGAGCACAACAATTTCCAAGTATCACATTATTCAAGACATTTTACCATTTACCACATGCGGCATTTTCCGTTTCCAACCATATAACAATGAATGAAATAGTTCAACTTTCGCAATGAACATTAAAGATGAAGCTAAGAACATATGTGTTCATACGAAACAGCGGAGCGTGTCTCTCTCCCAAAAAAAGAATGCTAGGATCCGATTTATTCAAACAAAAACAAAAATAAAAACAAACAGACGCTCCAAGTAAAGCACATAAGATGTGACGGAATAAAAATATAGTTTCACTAGAGGAACCTGATAAGTTGTCCATGAAGAAGGGATGCCTTGGGCATCCCCAAGCTTAGACGCTTGAGTCTTCTTAAAATATGCAGGGATGAACCACGGGGGCATCCCCAAGCTTTGACTTTTCACTCTTCTTGATCATATTGTATCACCCCCTCTCTTGACCCTTGAAAACTTCCTCCACACCAAACTCGAAACAAACTCATTAGAGGGTCAGTGCATAATTCATATATTCAGAGGTGACATAATCATTCTGAACACTTCGGACATTGCACAAAGCTACCGAAAGTTAATGGAACAAAGAAATCCATCAAACATAGCAAAACGAGGCAATGCAAAATAAAAGGCAGAATCTGTCAAAACAGTAACGGTTCGTAAAGACGAATTTTAAAGTGGCATCATACTTGCTCAGATGAAAATGCCCAAATTGAATGAAAGTTGCGTACATATCTGAGGATCACGCACGTAAATTGGCAGATTTTGTTTGATTTTTCTACAGATACTACTGCTCAAATTCGTGACAGCAAGAAATCTGTTCCTGCGCAGTAATCCAAATCTAGTATTGACTTTACTATCAAAGACTTTACTTGGCACAACAATGCAATAAAATAAAGATAAGGAGAGGTTGCTACAGTAGTAAACAACTTCCAAGACTCAAATATAAAATAAAGTGCAGAAGTAAAATAATGGGTTGTCTCCCATAAGCGCTTTTCTTTAACGCCTTTAAGATGGGCTCAGTAAATTTAATGATGCACTCGCATAAGGATGAGAGTTGAAGCAAAGAGAGCATCAAAAAGCAAGTATGAAACAAATTTAAGCCTAACCCACTTCTTATGAAAAGGAATCTTGTAAATAAATAATCAATGAAGAACAAAGTGAATAGCATAGGAAGACAAAACAAGTGTAACTTCAAAAATTTCAGCATATAGAGAGGTGTTTTAGTAACATGAAAATTTCTACAACCATATTTTCCTCTCTCATAATAATTTCCAGTAGCATCATGAACAAACTCAACAATATAACTATCACATAAAGCATTCTTATCATGAGTCTCATGCATAAAATAATTACTACTCCCAACATAAGCATAGTCATTCTTATTAATTGTAGTGGGAGCAACTTCAACAAAGTAGCTATCGTTATTATTCTCATCACCATAATCATCAAATGTAGGAGGCATAGTATAATCATAATAAACTTTATCCTCAATAGTAGGTGGCACCAAAATACCACTATCATCATAAATGGGAGGAAAAGTGTCATCAAAGTAAATTCTCTCCTCCATGCTTGGGGGACTAAAAATCTCATGCTCATCAAAACCAGCTTCCCCAAGCTTAAATTCTTCCATAGCATTAGCAATAATAGTGTTCAAAGAGGTCATGCTAATAAGATTGCTACAACTATTTTGCAAACAAAGTTCCATGGGTTTTTTAATTTTCTCTTCAAACACCTCATGTCCTAACTCAAGATAAATACTATAAAGATCTCTAATATTTTTGTTGTTTTCCATTAAGCCTAACTAGTGAAATCACACAACTTAGTGTTCTCAGGAGTATTCATTTTAGCAGTAGTAAATAAAGGAAACTAAATAAACTAAATGCAAGTAACTAATTTTTTTGTGTTTTTGATATAGAGAACAAGACAGTAAATAAAGTAAAGCTAGCAACTAATTTTTTTTGTGGAGACTCCCCTTGCAGCGTGTCTTGATCTCCCCGGCAACGGCGCCAGAAAAAGAGCTTGATTGCGCGTAATTAACACGTCCGTTGGGAACCCCAAGAGGAAGGTATGATGCGTGATACGTCTCCGACGTATCGATAATTTCTTATGTTCCATGCCACATTATTGATGATATCTACATGTTTTATACACATTATATGTCGTATTTATGCATTTTCCGGCACTAACCTATTAACGAGATGCCGAAGAGCTAGTTGCTGTTTTCTGCTGTTTTTGGTTTCGGAAATCCTAGTAAGGAAATATTCTCGGAATTGGACGAAATCAACGCCCAGGGGCCTATTTTGCCACGAAGCTTCCAGAAGACCGAAGAGAAGACGAAGTGGGGCCACGGGCCGCCGCCACACTAGGGCGGCGCGGCCCAAGGGGGGCCCGCGCGGCCCTGCGTGTGGGGCCCCGTGACCCTTCCGAGGCTGCCCTTCCGCCTACTTAAAGCCTCCGTGACGAAACCCCCAGTACCGAGAGCCACGATACGGAAAACCTTCCAGAGACGCCGCCGCCGCCAATCCCATCTCGGGGGATTCAGGAGATCGCCTCCGGCACCCTGCCGGAGAGGGGAATCATCTCCCGGAGGACTCTTCACCGCCATGGTCGCCTCCGGAGTGATGAGTGAGTAGTTCACCCCTGGACTATGGGTCCATAGCAGTAGCTAGATGGTCGTCTTCTCCTCATGTGCTTCATTGTCGGATCTTGTGAGCTGCCTAACATGATCAAGATCATCTATCTGTAATTCTATATGTTGTGTTTGTCGGGATCCGATGGATAGAGAATACTATGTTATGTTGATTATCAATCTATTACCTATGTGTTGTTTATGATCTTGCATGCTCTCCGTTATTAGTAGAGGCTCGGCCAAGTTTTTGCTCTTAACTCCAAGAGGGAGTATTTATGCTCGATAGTGGGTTCATGCCTCCATTAAATGCGGGACAGTGACAGAAAGTTCTAAGGTTGTGGATATGCTGTTGCCACTAGGGATAAAACATTGATGCTATGTCCGAGGATGTAGTTATTGATTACATTACGCACCATACTTAATGCAATTGTCTGTTGTTTGCAACTTAATACTGGAAGGGGTTCGGATGATAACCTCGAAGGTGGACTTTTTAGGCATAGATGCATGCTTGGATAGCGGTCTATGTACTTTGTCGTAATGCCCAATTAAATCTCACAATACTCATTATATCATGTATGTGCATTGTCATGCCCTCTCTATTTGTCAATTGCCCGACTGTAATTTGTTCACCCAACATGCTATTTATCTTATGGGAGAGACACCTCTAGTGAACTGTGGACCCCGGTCCATTCTTTTACATTGAATACAATCCACTCGCAATACTTGTTCTACTGTTTTCTCGCAAACAATCATCATCCACACTATACATCTAATCCTTTGTTACAGCAAGCCGGTGAGATTGACAACCTCACTGTTTCGTTGGGGCAAAGTACTTTGGTTGTGTTGTGCAGGTTCCACGTTGGCGCCGGAATCTCTGGTGTTGCGCCGCACTACATCCCGCCGCCATCAACCATCAATGTGCTTCTTGGCTCCTACTGGTTCGATAAACCTTGGTTTCTTACTGAGGGAAAACTTGCCGCTGTACGCATCACACCTTCCTCTTGGGGTTCCCAACGGACGCGTGCTCGTACGCGTATCAAGCTCTTTTCCGGCGCCGTTGCCGGGGAGATCAAGACACGCTGCAAGGGGAGTCTCCACAATCCAATCTCTTTACTTTGTTTTTGTCTTGCTTTATTTTATTTACTACTTTGTTTGCTGCATTATATCAAAACACAAAAAAATTAGTTGCTAGCTTTACTTTATTTACTGTCTTGCACTCTATATTAAAAACACACAAAAATTAGTTACTTGCATTTACTTTACCTAGTTTGCTTTATTTACTACTTCTAAAATGGCTACCCCTGAATATACTAAGTTGTGTGACTTCACAACCACAAATAATAATGATTTCTTATGCACACCTATTGCTCCACCTGCTACTACAGCAGAATTTTTTGAAATTAAACCTGCTTTACTGAATCTTGTTATGCGAGAGCAATTTTGCGGTGTTAGTTCTGATGATGCTGCTGCCCATCTCAATAACTTTGTTGAACTGTGTGAAATGCAAAAGTATAAAGATGTAGATGGTGACATTATAAAATTAAAATTGTTTCCTTTCTCATTAAGAGGAAGAGCTAAAGATTGGTTGCTATCTCTGCCTAAGAATAGTATTGATTCATGGACTAAATGCAAGGATGCTTTTATTGGTAGATATTATCGCCCTGCCAAAATTATATATTTGAGGAGTAGCATAATGAATTTTAAACAATTGGATAATGAGCATGTTGCACAAGCTTGGGAAAGAATGAAATCTTTGGTTAAAAATTGCCCAACCCATGGACTGACTACTTGGATGATCATCCAAACCTTTTATGCGGGACTGAACTTTTCTTCGCGGAACCTATTGGATTCAGCTGCTGGAGATACCTTTATGTCCATCACTCTTGGTGAAGCAACAAAGTTCCTTGATAATATGATGATTAATTACTCTGAATGGCACACGGAAAGAGCCCCACAAGGTAAGAAGGTAAATTATGTCGAAGAAACCTCTTCCTTGAGTGATAAGATTGATGCTATTATGTCTATGCTTGTGAATGATAGGACTAATGTTGATCCTAATAATGTTCCATTAGCTTCATTGGTTGCCCAAGAAGAACATGTTGATGTAAACTTCATTAAAAATAATAATTTCAACAACAATGCTTATCGGAACAATTCTAGTAATAACTATAGGCCATATCCTTATAATAATGGTAACGGTTATGGTAATTCTTATGGGAATTCTTACAACAATAATAGGAACACACCCCTGGACTTGAAGCTATGCTTAAAGAATTTATTAGTACACAAACTGCTTTTAACAAATTTGTTGAGGAAAAGCTCAATAAAATTGATATTCTCGCTTCTAAGGTTGATAGTCTTGCCTCTGATGTTGATCTTTTGAAATCGGAAGTTATGCCTAATAAGAATATTGAAAATAAAATTATTACTACAGCAAATGCCATCCAAGTTAGAATTAATGAGAATATAATATTGATGGCCGAATTGCATGCTAGGTGGGAAAGAGAAGAAAATGAAAAACTAGCTAAAGAGAATAATGTAGCTAAAGTTTGGACTATTACCACCACTAGCAATGTTAATGATTCACATGTTGCTGCACCTCCTACTATCAATGGTAGAATAATTGGTGTTGGCAATGTTTCCACTTCTAATGCAAAGCCTGCAAAATTGCCTGAAACTGCCTGTGATAAAACTGCTGAAATTTTTTCCAACATTGGGGATGATGATCCCATTGCTTTAGATTGTAATGGTTTGAATTTTGATGATTGCCATATCTCTGAAGTTATAAAGTTCTTACAAAAACTTGCTAAGAGTCCTAATGCTAGTGCTATAAACTTGGCTTTCACAAAACATATTACAAATGCTCTCATAAAAGCTAGAGAGGAGAAACTAAAACTTAAAACTTCTATTCCTAGAAAGCTAGAGGATGGTTGGGAGCCCATCATTAAGATGAAGGTCAATGACTTTGATTGTAATGCTTTATGTGATCTTGGTGCAAGTATTTCCGTTATGCCTAAGAAAATTTATGATATGCTTGACTTGCCACCATTGAAAAATTGTTATTTGGATGTTAATCTTGTTGATAATGCTACAAAGAAACCTTTTGGGAGAGTTGATAATGTTCGCATTACCGTTAACAATAACCTTGTCCCCGTTGATTTTGTTGTCTTGGATATTGAATGCAATGCATCTTGTCCCATTATATTGGGAAGACCTTTTCTTCGAACTGTTGGAGCTATCATTGATATGAAGGAAGGTAATATTAAATATCAATTTCCTCTCAAGAAAGGTATGGAACACTTCCCTAGAAAGAGAATGAAGTTACCTTTTGATTCTATTATTAGAAAAAATTATGATGTTGATACTTCGTCTCTTGACAATACTTGATATACACTTTCTGCGCCTAACTGAAAGGCGTTAAAGAAAAGCGCTTATGGGAGACAACCCATGTTTTTTACTTCTGCACTTTTATTTTATATTTGAGTCTTGGAAGTTGTTTACTACTGTAGCAACCTCTCCTTATCTTAGTTTTGTGCATTGTTGTGCCAAGTAAAGTCGTTGATAGTAAGGTTCATACTAGATTTGGATTACTGCGCAGAAACAGATTTCTTTGCTGTCACGAATTTCGACCTGCCTCTCTGTAGGTAGATCAGAAAAATATGACAATTTACGTGTGTGATCCCGCAACTTTCATTAAATTTGGGCATTTTCATTTGAGCAAGTCTGGTGCCTAAATAAAATCCGTCTTTACGGGATCGTTACGTTTTGACGGATTCTGCCTTTTATTTCGCATTGCCTCTTTTGCTATGACGGATGAATTTCTTTGTTCCATTAATGTCCAGTAGCTTTGTGCAATGTCCGAAGTGTTAAGAATGATTATGTCACCTCTGAACATGTGAATTTTTATTATGCACTAACCCTCTAATGAGTTGTTTCGAGTTTGGTGTGGAGGAAGTTTTCAAGGATCAAGAGAGGGAGATGATACAATATGATCAAGGAGAGTGAAAGCTCTAAGCTTGGGGATGCCCGGTGGTTCACCCCTGCATATTTTAAGAAGACTCAAGCGTCTAAGCTTGGGGATGCCCAAGGCATCCCCTTCTTCATCGACAACATTATCAGGTTCCTCCCCTGAAACTATATTTGTATTCCATCACATCTTATGTGCTTTGCTTGGAGCGTCGGTTTGTTTTTGTTTTTGTTTTTGTTTGAATAAAATGGATCCTAGCATTCATTGTGTGGGAGAGAGAGACATACTCCGCTGTTGCATATGGACAAATATGTCCTTAGGCTTTACTCATAGTATTCATGGCTGTAACATCCCAAGAATTTCAAAATAAAACAAATGAATTTCACTAGTTCCAAATTTTGGAACCAACAAAAACTTTTATTAATTAAGTAGGATACATAGTGATCTTGCTTAATTCTTGTGCTGTTGCTATGATTGCTTGTTATAGTAGTTTGAAATAATCTTAAACCCTAAATCTCACCCCTCTTTTCACCATCTTAGTTAAAATAAAATAAAAGGAAATTAGATAAGAAAAAGGCATATGTGCCTATGGCTATATTTATAAAACTTTACCCTAAGCTTTTCTACTTTTCTTAGAGGTTTGGAAAACCTTCATACACCTTACCTAAGGCTTATCCAACCAAATCCAAGTGGTTTCCAAAGAAAGTAAAAAGAAACTAAAAATGCCATAGAGGCATATGAGAGAAAAGTGCAAATTTGTGAAATTAAGAATATTGACCCTAGTACATGTTATGAATGGAGGGATCACTCCTATATACCATTTCAACACTCAAAAACACCATTTGGGTCAAGCCAAGTCAAATTAAAATTCAAATGCAACATATGCATAGAGGCATATGTGACACATAGCCATAATACCCAATTTTTGAGCTATGACTTTAAACCTTGACCAAATGTTGGGAAACCTTCTCTAAACCTAATCCAATGCTAAATTGACCCCAACCCATGTCCAAGTAAAGCAAGATGAACAATTAACAAGAATAATGAAAATTGACACATCACCTCTTATGTGTTATGGCCATTTTTGCAAATATTTGAACAAGACCATTTGAATTGGTTTCAATGGTTGGAAAATGTTTCTAAACTAATAAGAACCACATTAGAGTCAACAAAAGTCAACTCAAATGGGGAGAAATCAAATAGGGAGAAAATCCCCAAAATTCACTCACATACACTTAGCCAAAATTGCAAATCTTCAACCAAGGCCACCAATGCTTGATCTATTGCTTGTAGAATACTTATATATGATAAACAAACACAATTTCATCAAAGAAACAAGAATCAAATTAAAGGAAATCTCAAAACCATCTCACATGTGATGATGGTCATTTGGGTGATTTTTAACATGATCCCCTCCTTACCCCTCTGGCTTTGACTTTTCTTCAACCAAACTTGGTCAACTATTGCCATGTCATCCAAGACCATATGAAAGTGAACAACTCTCATGTTGACCATTAGTGCTGATGTTGACCAGGTTGACCAGTAGAGAGGTGACAAGTGGAGACTTTGAAATTATGAGAAGATCATGCCAAATTTGAAACTTTGCAAAACAACTCCAAAATGAACACCACCACCACCAATCTTTCACATTAATTATATGATTAAGACTCACCAAAAATAATTCCAAAATTCGACAAAATGTTCTTGCGGCCATTTAATCAAACACTCAGCGAGCGGCATCTTTGGTTCATGTTACATGCTATTATCCAGAGGATTTTGGCCTAAACCCCTTTCAACTCGTGATGATCACCACCCTCTGCAACGCCTGCATCAAGCCTAGTACCTGCTTTGGGCGATTAAAGTGGAGAGATGGCTGCCAAAGCACCATACCGTGCACCATGCCGGCCACCCATGCCACTCATCTCTCTGGGTCTCCCCTCTCTCTTTCACCATGTCACAGAGCATCTCTAACACACAAGGACACTGCCAGTACCAAGCCTTGGCTCACCCATGCACGGAATTGGCCAAAACCAGCACGCCCAAAACCTGCCAGAACATGCCAGCCGGCGTGGTGATCACGCTCCGGACGCGCCAGGACGCCGTGCGCTCGAGCACCCTACTCCACCCCCGCAAAGGCTAGCACTGCATCGAGCATCCACTCCACGCCCTCTATCGCCTAGACACACTCTAGGAGCTGCGGCGGCCTTGTCACCGTCGTCCTCGTCGGATTTATGCCGCGGGTACCGCCGCAGACATTGCACGCGCCCGAACGATTCCTTCGTCCTCTCGCTGCGCCCTCTGCACCTAGAGCATCGCCAGGACGGCGCCTACACGCCGCGCATCATAGCTTGCCCCTTCGCTCCCTGGAACGGCCTCGCCGTCGATGACCCCCACAGCACCCCGCGGTCACCCTGCGTTCCTATAAATAGAGCCATTTCCCCGCTCCCTTCTCCACAGCAAAGTCGCTCCCCTCCTTCTCCTGGATCTCCTCGACTCACTCCCCCTCTCCAATTTGCACCATAGCCCGTCAATTGCTCGCTGGATTCCGCGGCGGTACTGAGGAAGAAGACGACGATTGACGCCTCCCCAAGCGACGCCGCGACCACCAGTACACTCCCCGTCCTCGACAACCCCGCTGTGCATCGACGCCGTTGATCGCCGGAGCTTCAGCACGCCGCCGACCCCCTAGGCTCGCCGCCAGAACCTCGCCTTCTCGCCGGAGAAGACGACCACTGTGAGCCGTAGATCCCACCTCTAATCCTACGCCCCAGATTTCGCCATACCGTTTCGCCCTTTAAGGGTCACCGACGGGTGGAGCCCGCATCGTCGGGGCGGCCCGCGTGTGCTAGTCACACTGCTGGGCCGGCCCAAGTCTTTTCGCCCGTTTAGCCCAATTCGCGTTCCCGCCAAGCCCACTAAATTCAAAAATCGAATTTCTGTTAATTTAAATTCCCTGCTGATGCTGAATTAAAATTTGAATAGTTTAAAATCTACTGAACCAAATTTAGACAATTTTATATATTCAGAAAGCTTATGAAATTATCTAGCTAACGTCACTGGATTCAACCTCATATCTTGTGTAGAGTTGGAATAGCAAAATTAACAAAACAGAGACTTTTCAGTATTTAAATAAATCTTAAAAATCAACCACTTTGAATTTTGAAGTGAATCCAATTGCAATAATTCACATTTAACAAACTATAATTTACTATGTAAAAATATGATATGGGTTCTGTATATGATCATGGGCTAGAATCAAAATATTGGCTATGTAGTCAATACTAGTCCATTTAAACCATATCAAATTTTAGGAATTTAAATCTATGAGGTGTAGCACCTCATTTAAATCATTCTCACAAGTGATATGAAGTAATGTGTTGAACTTTAAATGCTTAGGCTCATACTTGCTCACTTGTAGATTTTAAATCAACATAGGATTTAAATTGCAAAGGTTAATTACATCACATGAGATGATGAATCTCATTTAAATCACTTTTCTCAAATACTAAGTGTGAAGTGTTGACCTTGGTCAACATGGGATCATCCCTGGTTATTTGAGAATATTAAATCACCTCAATAGTAGTTTTTAAATTAGTTACAACTATGTGTTAAATCATATGAGAGGTTTTCCTCTCATTTAAACCTTGTTCTCAAGTAATTCAACATGAGGTAGTGACCATGGTCTATATAATCTCATATTGAGTTATTTGGTAACATTAAATCACTACCATGTTAGTATTAAATTGCATGAGGTATGGAACCTCATTTAAATCATTTTCTCAAATGATAAGTATGAAGAGGTTGACTTTGGTCAACCTAGGTCATATATTATTCATAATAGAAATTAAAGAAGAATTCGATGAGAGGAAATTATTTCTCCAAACCAAAGAGAAACCTTAATTTAAATTTTCAATAAGAGGAAATTATTTCTCCTAATATTAAATAAAGAAACCCTAGAATAATTTGTGAATAGATGTTAAGTAGTGATGCTAAGATTCATTGTGTGAGCCATTAAGGCAAATTAAGACTACTTAAGTGTTGTTTGGTGATTGTATCCTCGTATTCGTTTATAGAATCTAGTACCGGAGACTATCAAGAGGAAGAGGTCTTCTACCAAGAGGAAGAGCAAGAAAACTTTGATCACATCACCAATCAAGGCAAGCTATATTATGGCAAGCTATTACCAATGCAAGCTAGACTAATGCAACTATTTTGGTTGCAAGTTTATATTCTTGCCAAGTGCAAAGCTCTACAAGAGCAAGGCACCATTACATTTTACTTTATGAACCTATCCCAAGTTTTTTACTTTACAAGCTTTACTTGATTTTATTTATCAAAGTTACTTTTTGAATTATGATTCACTTGGTTGAATTATAGAGTAGTACAAGAGAATCACACTTAGCCTAGCAAGCTCCAAGATACTTAGCACCCCTCATAACTAGTGGCTAGTGCTCAATATTAAAAGTGACTACTCTAATTGGGAACTTGTGAATTGAAATGACTTTGAAAACCTTGGAATGATGAGTCATTCTATTGAAAGATTTTGAAGGTGAATATGACTGGTGAATGACTTGGTGAATTTTACTAAAACACTGATGGTTGGGTTCGGATGCGATACCATTCCAATTTTACAAGTACCCCCACAATACCTGAATCTGGGTAAGGCTTAGCTGGAAACTTATGTATTTTAGTATGGGTTGCCTCTGAACAAGCGTCATAGGGGTTATGCCGAGGCTGCCTCCGTACTGGTGAAGTGATGTGAAATGACGTGAAATGAGGTGAATGTCCGGCCCAAGCCCCGTGCGGTTCCCGAGCTGACCGCGTGTCTTCACCTGGGAGGCCAAGCTCATGGGGAGAGGTGCCTATACTAGAGTATGTAAATGAAAGGTTAGGATTGGTAGTTCGCGTACTGCGTACGATAAATCAGGGCCAGTTACCCCTGACGAACTATTGCAATTGTTGTGGCACAAGTGTGCAACCTCTGCAGAGTTAAACCTATTCGAATAGCCGCGTCCGCGGTTATGGACAGTTGGAAAGGCCATACTGTTCCGTCATCAGAAATTTTCTAAAAATATGAATGGTGAATTGTGACTTGAATTGAAAGGTGACTTTGACTTGGAATCACAACTGAGTTGTGGGAATGACACTAATGTTCCCACTTGAGTTAGTTATTTGAAAAGGGCTTTTGATTATTAAAAGTGCTTATGAAATAAAACTGGCTTTATGCAAATGAAACTAGAGCTTAGAACCCCCTTACTATAGTTGATAGTGTTTACCTTAGTATTAGTTTGCGAGTACTTTAAAGTACTCATGGCTGTGTCCCTGGCTATTCAAATGGCCAGACTATGAAGATGAGTACGAGAACCCGGAAGAAGGACATCAGGACGTCTACGACAACTAGGATTACTCCTGACGTCAACAGTTGCCTGTGGAATAGATGGACTACTACTACGCTACTTTCGCTTCCGCTATGTGTTATGTAATGAATAAATAGAACTTCTATTATTGTAATGAGACTGGATCATGTGATCCTTTATTTTGTAAGACGATTATGTGTTGTAATGAATGATGTGTTGTGATATCAATCTATTATGTCTCGCAAAAACAATATTCCTGGGATTGCGAGGAATGGCATAATAGGCATCTGGACTTAAAAATCCGGGTGTTGACAATGGCGAAGGTTGAATCTTCTTCGTTAAATTGTTATATGGTTGGAATTGGGAAATGCTACATGTAGTAATTCTAAAATGTCTTGAATAATTTGATACTTGGCAATTTTTGTGCTCATGTTTAAGCTCTTGCATCATATACTTTGCACCTATTAATGAAGAAATACATAGAGCTTGCTAAAATTTGGTTTGCATATTTGGTCTCTCTAAAGTCTAGATAATTTCTAGTATTGAGTTTGAACAACAAGGAAGACGGTGTAGAGTCTTATAATGTTTACAATATGTCTTTTATGTGAGTTTTGCTGCACCGGTTCATCCTTGTGTTTGTTTCAAATAACCTTGCTAGCCTAAACCTTGTATCGAGAGGGAATACTTCTCATGCATCCAAAATCCTTGAGCCAACCACTATGCCATTTGTGTCCACCATACCTACCTACTACATGGTATTTCTCCGCCATTCCAAAGTAAATTGCTTGAGTGCTACCTTTAAAATTTGCATCATTCGCCTTTGCAATATATAGCTCATGGGACAAATAGCCTAAAAACTATTGTGGTATTGAATATGTACTTATGCACTTTATCTCTTATTAAGTTGCTTGTTGTGCGATAACCATGTTTTCTGGGACGCCATCAACTCTTTTACCTTTGTTGAATATCATGTGAGTTGCTATGCATGTTCGTCTTGTCTGAAGTAAGGGCGGTTTTCACAATCAAATAGTTTGAGTATGCATACTGTTAGAGAAGAACATTGGGCCGCTAACTAAAGCCATGATTCATGGTGGAAGTTTCAGTTTGGATAGCTAATCCTCAATCTCTTATGAGAATAATAACTGTTGTTAAATGCTTATGCATTAAAGAGGAGTCCATTATCTGTTGTCTATGTTGTCCCGGTATGGATGTCTAAGTTGAGAATAATCAAAAGCGAGAAATCCAAATGCGAGCTTTCTCCTTAGAACTTTGTACAGACGGCATAGAGGTACCCCTTTGTGACACTTGGTTGAAACATATGATATGCAATGATAATCCGTGTTAACGCAAGCTAATTAGGACAAGGTGCGGGCACTATTAGTATACTATGCATGAGGCTTGCAACTTGTAAGATATAATTTACATGTGTTATCACCAGATTTTGGCCAAATCAGGAGATGGGCCGTAAGTGAGATGGGCTTGAAGGATATACATAGAAGAAATACATGAATCGGCCTTGTGTATCAAGTTTGGGCTAGTTTGCCCGTGTATCTGTAACATAGTAGGATACGTGTCGTTTAGAAGTTAGAGTTTAACCCGTGCACGGTTAGGTGCACGCCTGAATTAGAAAGTCCCCTAGACTATAAATATGTATCTAGGGTTTATGAAATAAACAACAATCACGTTCACCACAAACCAATCTCGGCGCATCGCCAACTCCCCCGTCTCGAGGGTTTCTTCCGGGTAAGCACCATGCTGCCTAGATCGCATCTTGCGATCTAGGCAGCACACGCGTTTATTCGTCGTTCATGCGTTGCTCGTACTGAAGCCTTTTTGATGGCGAGCAACGTAGTTATCATAGATGTTTTAGGGTTAGCATTGTTCATCATATCATATGCTATCGTCGTGCTACCCTTAGGCATCTAGCCGCCCTTACGCCTATCTTGGGTGTAAGGGCGGCACCCCGCTTGATCATTGTTTAGTAGATCCGATCCGTTATGATTGCTCCTTGTTCTTCAAGGATTAGTTTAATATCTGCATTGTTAGGCCTTACAAACGGGTCGAAGGATCCAGTGGCGCGTAGGGTGTAGTTTGCTAGCCCTAGAGAGGATGTTCCGAGGATCAACTTCGTGTTGGTTTTTAGGCCTTGTCTAGGGTCGGTTTACGATCACCATGCGTGGCCGCCAGGCTCGATCACGAGTAGGATGTTCCGATTATGCGGTGAAAACCCCAAATCGTAGTAGGTCGTATTAGCTTTATCTTGATCAAGCAGGACCACCATCTGATCGTACACCTCGTACGTATCATGGGTGGATCGGCTCGTTGAGCCGATTCACAGGACAACCTGAGAGCCGATCGAGGCTCGTATTTAACGTTTACGTGTATGCCATGCAGGAAACTAAGCGAGGCATCATCCAACACCTTCCCCGGCCAGGTATAGGTCGGGTGGCACGCCCTTGCATCAGCATCGGACGTGCGTGCGTAAGGCTTTGCGGGCCGTTGCTCGGAGGC